>NC_057809.1:414677262-414921983 GCF_018294505.1 Triticum aestivum
ATAAAACATGGGTTGTAGAAAAGGTATGATCAAAGTGTGAACTTGCCTGCAATGTAGATGAAGATGATTCGCACTTAAAACTCTTGATAGATCTACTCGTCACACTCCGGTCAATCTATCGTAAGCAAACAATAGTAACCACACAATAAGTACTCATCTAATGCACAGGTAAAACTCGAACAAGAGAACGAACCAGATAGTTCAACTTAAGAACTCCGGTTGCAAAGAAAGAACGAACCGAACAAAGAACGGAAAACAAACGGCGGAAGAAAACAACTCGGTTCTAGCAAGTTGAAACTAGGTCAAATTTTACCGGGGCAAAAACTTGTTTAAGTTGATTAGACGGAACGGCGGTTTCGAGACGAAACTCCAGGCGCTTGAATCACCTGATTCCGATAAACGAGCGAGAAGATAAACTAGAACGAAGATCGGATCTGAGATCGCGATCGCGGAATAAATCCGACGAAAAGAAAGAGACGAACGGTTAAACGAACGGGCGTCGTTAACCGGGAATAATCGGTGATCACGTTCGTTGAGACGAACGGTCCGAAAGAAGAACGAAAACCGATCTAGGGTTTTCGGAAAAGAAACCGAAAAAGAAAACGGAAAACCGATCTAGGGTTTCGGAAAAGAAACCGAAGCGAAGAATCGGAGAGAAAAACCGGAAAAGAAAACTGGAACAGTTTCTTTTAAAAGAACCGAACCGCGGGGAAGAAAAAGAGAGGCGCGGTGCTACCTCCGGCGAGGCGGGGCGAACGGTGGCGACGGCGGCGCGCTAGGGCGGCGGCGGCGGCGCTATAGGGGCGGTGGCGGCGGGTGAGGGGCGCGGGGTGGGGCGTGGCTTGGGGAGGACAGGGGGTTTGGGTTTTTGGTGTGAGGAGAGGGGGGGGTCTATGGGGGTATTTATATTGGTGAGGGGAGAGGAGACTTGGGATAGGGGGCAAGAAATAGAGAAGGAAAAGGAAGACGAAACAAAGGAAAGGGGGCTAAGAATCCTACTAGGATTCGGCCTAGAAGGATTCCTCCTGGGAATCGGTAGTGGAGGCGGCGGCTGGCGCCTGCCTAGCGCTGGCGCGCGCGACGGGGAGGCTGGGGCCTGGCCGGCCGGCTGGGCCTTGGCCCGGCTGGCCTGCTGGATTTTTTTAAATCGGTTTCGCGCGCAGAGAAAAACACAGAAAAGAAAATCTAAACGGGCTCCAAAATTACTAAAGTAAATTTTCCCCGACTCCTAAAAATGAGTCGAACAAAAAGAACTTTACTCCGGACCTAAAATGCAATTTTTGAAAACGCGCATTTTTCCCTATCCAAAGGAAAAAAACAAACACCGGAAAACAAAATTTGATCTATTTATTAAATCTTCATTTTTCCTATATTTTGGGAAAGTCATATTATTCCCTCTCTCATATTTTGATATCGGAAAAATAATTGAAGATGAAATAAATCAAATGATCCTCTTTTCAAATTCGAGAAAGCTCTCAAATATGAAAATAACGAAATCTCCAACTCTCTCCGAAGGTCCTTGAGTTGTGTGAAATTTCTAGGATCGACCAAAATGCAAGAAAATAAGATATGCATGATGATCTAATGTATAACATTCCAAATTGAAAATTTGGGATGTTACAGATTTATCAAAATAAGTAAACAACACACGAAAAACAGAATCTGTCAAAACAGAACAGTCTGTAGTAATCTGTAACTAACGCAAACTTCTGGAACCCCAAAAATTCTAAAATAAATTTCTGGACGTGAGGAATTTATCTATTAATTTTATTCAAAAATATTTAACTAAATATCACTCTCCAATAAAAATGGAAGCAATTCTCGTGAGCGCTAAAGTTTCTGTTTTTTACAGCAAGATCAACAAGACTATCCCCAGGTCTTCCCAACGGTTCTACTTGGCACAAACACTAATTAAAACATAAAAACTCAATCACAACAGAGGATAGATAATTAATTTATTACTAAAAAGTAACAAAAAGCAAGGAACAAAAATAAAGTTGGGTTGCCTCGCAACAAGCGCTATGGTTTAACGCCCCTAGCTAGGCATGATGATTTCAATGATGCTCATATAAAGGATAAGAATTGAAACATAAAGAGAGCATCATGAAGAATATGACTAGCACATTTAAGTCTAACCCACTTCCTATGCATAGGGATTTTGTGAGCAAACAACTTGTGGGAGCAATAATCAACTAGCATAGGAAGGCAAAACAAGCATAACTTCAAAACTTTAAGCACATAGAGAGGAAACTTGATATTATTGCAATTCCTACAAGCATATGTTCCTCCCTCATAATAATTTTTAGTAGAATCATGAATGAATTCAACAATATAACCATCACATACAGTATTCTTTTCATGATCTACAAGCATAGAAATTTTATTACTCTCCACATAAGCAAAATTCTTCTCATTCCGAATAGTGGGAGTATCATAAGAGACTCGAATACTATAAATTGTTTCCACATTAAAAGAGTAATGTTCAGAAAAAAGGTAATCATAATCATGACAAGTTTTATAAATATAACCATCACTACTTTTTATAGCATAAGTGTCATCACAATAATCATCATAAGTAGCAACTTTGTTCTCATCATAATCAATTGAAACCTCTTCCAAGATAGTGGAATCATTACTAAATAAAGTCATGACCTCTCCAAATACACTTTCATAATTATCACAATGATATTTAGCATCCTCCAAAATAGTGGGATTACTACATCCTAAAGTTGACACTCTTCCAAACCCACTTTCATCAATATAATCATTATAAGTAGGAGGCATGCTATCATCATAACAAATTTGCATATCAAAACTTGGGAGGCTAGAAATATCATCTTCATTAAACATAGCATCCCCAAGCTTGGGACAAACATTAATTGCAACAAATATATTCTCAAAAACATCATCTTCATCAAACATATCATCACCAAGCTTGGGCCTTTTCATATTATAAGCATAATCACTCTCATTATTGATAGTATGGATAGCACCAATAGTATAGGAATTATCATTATCAGAAGGAGTAATAGGAGCAACATCATTTGGGAGGGATACCTTTTTACCTTTGCTCCTCCATCTTTTCTTTTGCTTCTACACATCATGTGTGGGTTCAACCCTCTTTTTGGAGCTCCTTAGTAATGAGATTGGTTGAATAGAAGGCTCCTCCTCGTTACCTGATTCATCATAAGAAATAATAGGAGGATATGGGGAAGTCTCTTCCCTTTCATTAGTATTCTCTTCATCTTCTATTTGTTTTGTTTTCTTTATGTAGTTGGCAATATAAGGATTTTCAATATAATTCACCGCACAATACATATAAATGTCCTCTAGATCAAAACCAAGATGTTTATCACGAGTAAATACTGGAAGATAGTTAGTTATACGTTTCATTTCTTCATAACCCATAAGCAAACTAAGTTCATTATGATGTGCAAGAGAAATCAAGTCAGCACAATTTTTGGAAACGATTAGATCATGAAACAATTTGCATCGGATGGTTAAATGACCATGTTCATTGCAAAGCTCACAAGTATGGCCAAGAAAATTTAAATTTTCAGCACAAACATCTAGCCTTTCTTGCAACCATTTAGTTTCTAAGTACTTATGCCTCTTGCAAAATCTATCTTCCCTAATTGGTGTGTTCTTGCAAACTATATGCACTCCACAAAAATCGACATGCTTATAAGAGACATTCTCATCATGACTAGAGCTATCATCATTAGTACTATGGATATTGAAAGAGTTCATAATAATAAGATTAAAATCATGCTCATCATTCAAATATTTAGCACCAAACATTTTAATGCATTCTTCTTCTAACACTTTGGCACAATTTTCCTTTCCATCATAGTCACGAAAGATATTAAAAAGTTGAAGCGTATGAGGCAAACTTAATTCCATATCTTTTTGTAGTTTTCTTTTATAAACTAAAGTAGTTCTAGAACAAGAAACAAAAAGATTCGATTGCAAGATCTAAAGATATGCCTTCAAGCGCTAACCTCCCCGGCAACGGCACCAGAAAAGAGCTTGATGTCTACTACACAACCTTCTTCTTGTAGACGTTGTTGGGCCTCCAAGTGCAGAGGTTTGTAGGATAGTAGCAAATTTCCCCTAAGTGGATGACCTAAGGTTTATCAATCCGTGGGAGGAGTAGGATGAAGATGGTATGTCTCAAACAACCCTGCAACCAAATAACAAAGAGTCTCTTATGTCCCCAACACACCCAATACAATGGTAAATTGTATAGGTGCACTAGTTCGGCGAAGAGATGGTGATACAAGTGCAATATGGATAGTAGATAATGGTTTTTGTAATCTGAACATATAAAAACAACAAGGTAACTAATGATAAAAGTGAGCGTAAACAATATTGTAATGATAGGAAACAAGGCCTAGGGTTCATACTTTCACTAGTGCAAGTTCTCTCAACAATAATAACATAATTGGATCATATAACTATCCCTCAACATGCAACAAAGAGTCACTCCAAAGTCACTAATAGCGGAGAACAAACGAAGAGATTATGGTAGGGTACGAAACCACCTCAAAGTTATCCTTTCTGATCGATCCATTCAAGAGTCCGTAGTAAAATAACATGAAGCTATTCTTTCCGTTCAATCTATCATAGAGTTCGTACTAGAATAACACCTTAAGACACAAATCAACCAAAACCCTAATGTCACCTAGATACTTCAATGTCACCTAGATACTCCAATGTCACCTCAAGTATCCGTGGGTATGATTATACGATATGCATCACACAATCTCAGATTCATCTATTCAAACCAACACAAAGTACTTCAAAGAGTGCCCCAAAGATTCTATCAGAGAGTCAAGACGAAAACGTGTGCCAACCCCTATGCATAGGTTCATGGGTGAAACCCGCAAGTTGATCACCAAAACATACATCAAGTGGATCATGTGATATCCCATTGTCACCACAGATAAGCACATGCAAGACATACATCAAGTGTTCTCAAATCCTTAAAGAATCAATCCGATAAGATAACTTCAAAGGGAAAACTCAATTCATCACAAGAGAGTAGAGGGGGAGAAGCATCATAAGATCCAACTATAATAGGAAAGCTCGCGATACATCAAGATCGTACCACCTCAAGAACACGAGAGAGAGAGATCAAACACATAGCTACTGGTACATACCTTCAGCCCCGAGGGTGGACTACACCCTCCTCGTCATGGAGAGCGCCGGGATGATGAAGATGGCCACTGGAGAGGGATTCCCCCCTTCGGCAGGGTGCCGGAACGGGTCCAGATTGGTTTTCGGTGGCTATGGAGGCTTCTGGTGGCGGAATTCCCGATCTATTCTGCTCCCCAAAGTTTTTAGGGTATATGGGTATATATAGGAGGAAGAAGTACGTCGGTGGATCTCCGGGCTGTCCACGAGGCAGGGGGGCGCGCCAAGGGGGCTGGGCGCGCCCCCACCCTCGTGGGCAGCCCGGGACTCTCCTGGTCCATCTCCGATACTCCGTGGGCTTCTTCTGGTCCAAAAATAAGTTCTGTGAAGTTTCAGGTCAATTGGACTCCGTTTGATTTTCCTTTTCTGCGATACTCTAAAACAAGGAAAAAACAGAAACTGGCATTGGGCTCTGGGTTAATAGGTTAGTCCCAAAAATAATATAAAAGTGCATAATAAATCCCATAAACATCCAAAGCAGATAATATAATAGCATGGAACAATCAAAAATTATGGATACATTGGAGACATATCAGTCACTGGAATCCATTCGTGTCGTTGGACGTCGTCTTTGATGAGTTGGCTCCCATCAACCGGGAGCGGGCTCTGCGGGCGGTTGCACCCTGCATCACCAACATCGTGCGCCTCGAGAAGCAGAGGGACTTCGGTGGTGTTTAGGCGTCCTCTGCATGGGCATGTCCATGTCTCGGCGCAACATAACTGTTGGATCAAACTCAGACGATGTAGATCAGTCACTGTAGCACAAAACGTGAGGGTGTGTTTGGTTGCATTATCATCTCAATATAGTTGTTCCCTCTTCGTGCATGCTCATCTCAGCACCCCTCTTCATGCATGCTCCTAGTGTATTTGTGTTAACCTACTAGTGTGGACTCATGCACCCTTCATGCACTCTGCCAAACACCCAAAAGTGGGTCGAGAAGGGCACTTTTGCTCCCATCCCGTGCACCCTTCATACACCCTGCCTAACACTGATTCATGCTTCATATGGTTCATGTTCCGTGGAGTATTGTAGCACTGTACTCTCTATGCGATGTAGACCTAATTCTGTTAACATTGATCTCATCGTTCATTCTCGATCGGTCAGTCAAAAAAGGGGTACTATGTTACATTACTGTTCATATAGTTGACATGCGCACACCATCATTTGTTATCGTCATATCTTACTACACTAGCAACAAGATTATGTAGTACTAACATATGAACCACTGCACATGCCTAGTAGTAGGAGCACCGTGTAAGTTCAAGTGGCTGTCGTGTTTCGCACTCCTCTGTCGTAAGAGAGGAAATGCTTCTTGTAATCAGAAAAACAGTGGACACACTCTATCGTGCAGATCCTCCTCGACGGTCATCAGGAACCTTGCTACTCACTTTTGCCGATGTGTGGGACAGCCAGCATCGGGGTCCATTATCCATGCACTAAATTAGTCTGTATTAGAGTGCCCAACTGAACGGTAGACTACCCCGATTGAAGTGCCGCAGTAATGCCCAATGAGCCGTCAAATCACAAAAACCCCTCTTTTATAGCAGTAAGTTGGACGGACAAAGCAAACATCATTTCACTCTTCTCCGTCAGCTTCCTCTCTCGAAGAAAACCCAAACTCGCTTCTCCCTCATCTTGTTCCTCATTTCTTCAAGAAAAACCTGACTTGCTTCTGCCATTGTTCTTCTCTCCCAAAGAAGGAAAGGTGAGCGCATCAACGGTGTTGATTCTGGCCAAGGCCCGGTCTTGCAACCCCAAGACTGATCCTATAACTCCCTCTCTGTTCTTCTATTGGGTTTGTGATTATGGTTTCTTTTCTTTTATTTCTATTTGACAGTTTCTTGATGGACGCTGGAGCACCGGCCGAAGTGATGTCTATGGCTCTAGCCAAAACCGTCGAGGTTCATGGTATGAAGAAGTGCAAGCACCCCACCGAGACTACCGCAGACAAGTCAAAGCCATTGCCCTGTCCAAGCCCCCCTCTCCGGAATCCCTCATTAAGCAAGTCTAGGTAATATCTCTTCTTAACGATCTTTTTCTCGATCTTGATCGTGTTTTTTCATCTAACATGCATTACTAGTACTAGTAGTACAACTTTCTGGGTGATCTTGCATGTCAATTTTTGTGTGCCAAATGACGGTTCTAAATTCCTCTTTTGACCAAAACATGCGAGAGGTTGACACTGATTTCTTATAGATTACTTTCAACTACTTTATGAACATCAATGCTACCTTTGAAGAGAGTATATTTGCCTTAGTAACTTGTGTTATGGATATTTCAAGTAATTCCTCTGCTCTCATGCCTTTGAAGACATGTTCTAGTGTCTTTGTTCACTCATTTATGTGCGTATATGTAGTCATATATGGAGTAAAATATTGAAAATCATCTTATATTTCTGAATGGAGGTAGTAATAAAATATTTGGTTTTGTTTGAAGTAGAACCAGGTCCGCAGTGGAGATGAAGTTCTCAAAGTCATGCCTTGTGAACTGGAAGACCTGAGGATGAGTTCTACTGCTAAACTATCCAACTGATGTGTCCTTGTCGCCACATGTCCTAAACTAGTGTTTTTCTGTAGCATTGTTGTCAGGCATGTTCTTGAGGTTGTACTTGACCACAACAATTTCTTGGCCGTGCCTTCGATTACGAAGGGTGTGGTTCTTGTAAAGCTTCCCGTCAAATCTGATGTGGACTGTCTTCATCATCATGTTTATGAGTGGAAAGACCACTCTGTTAGGTTCTCTAAGGTTGACGAGATGGTGATAGTGTAGGTAGACATCTCTCATGAAGTCCATGGCCTAGCTAGTCAGTTATGCGGGGTTCATCTCATAGGTCGGTGGCAAGAAATAGCCCATAGAGTTTAATTAGTGCCACTTTGCTTATCTGTAGTAAGTACTATTGTTCAGTACTTGGTTTGTGTGTGTGAACCATGTGTTGTTTAGTACGGCCGCTTTTGGTGTGTGGTGAGTCCTGTCTGTCTACTCAATTCGGTATGTATAGTTTGAAGTACCCAGGTCATCTTTTTTGTGAGGACGGTTTATCAATTATGGTTACACTCCAATATCTATATGCATTGTAGGGTTTATCGCACCCACTAGGATTTCCGTTCCCATGGATGTTCGGTCCATACGATTTGTCACGACTTTGGACTGTCCTGCTTGTGGGAGTAGGCGGGGGCCCTGCATGCCACACGTAGTTGGACGATCAATCTTCTGTTTAGTACTTCAACATAGTGATTTCCTGGTCATTATTGATTTACTATCTAAATCTTATTGATTTAATGTCATGTTTTCTTACTTTTGCTGCAATTTTACGATGCAGCTTTTGCCATGTGACATTCATCACAAAATAAACTGTTTGGTTTGCTCTATGATGGTTATTTTTGCAGGTTTCTCTTCTTATGTCGTGTCAGTAACAAAGGCAATGTCCATCACTTATATTATTGGAAACAATTGGATCAGTTTGTTGTCTGTGTACAACCTGAAGCCCTATGATGAACTGTAGTTTGGTTTAACAAACACGCCAAAATTAGTCCTTCTCGCGTTTAAAATATTTTCCTGCTCATAAGAAACAAGCTCGCTTATAGGAAATATTTAACTTTGTGCAAATTGAAGAATAGAATCTCCCTTGAGCTTGGGGGAGGCTTCTCCAATTACTTAATGCTTTGCATGATCACTCTCTCAAGAAAAATGAAATACTTGATATCTTTTATAATGGACTAACTGATGCTTCTAGGGATTACCTAGATAGTTGTGCTGGTTGCGTTTTCAGGGAACAAACTATTAAACAGGCTGAAGATCTATTGAATAATATATTGGACAATTCCTGAACCACCACCTAAGTCTACTCCAAAGAAGAGGGGTATTCTATTTCTAAGTCCTGAAGATATGCAAGCGGCAAAGAAATCTATGAGAGAAAAAGGTATTTAAGCTGAAGTTGTTAAGAATTTACCACCTGTTGAAGAAATACATGGACTCAACACTCCGACATAGGTAGTAGAGGTAAATTCTTTTAGAAAGTTTGATGAAGGTTATATTCCTTACAATAAATCTCTTAGTCAATGCTTGTATGAATTTGACAACTACATTATCAAGCAAGATCACTTTAATGCTTATGTTTTGAAACAACTGAAACATAATGCCAACACAATTAATCGCTTGAGTGACTGGTTTAGAATTGCAAATATGTTAAAGGTGTAGGTAAACATGCTTCTATAGTCCAGGCTCGGTTAGAACAAGTAGCTAAGTCAGAAAAAGATTTTCTTAATGAAATGAATAGTAATATGAATGATCATGCAGTTAGAGTAATGACTAGAGGAGATAGGGTGACGCGGGAGCCACTCTATCATGAAGGTCACACTAAAATAATTGAACAAGCACCGGTACAGTGAGGTGCTATACAAATGGTTTTTAACCCCTTTCCGGGACGGTGTTTTGAACCGTCGCCAAGTGAGTGTGTGCGATAAGGGGGTCCTTCCCAAATGACCCAGAAACCATCGAGGATAGGGAGCCTTGATGCATACAGTTGTCCCTACAAAACTGCTCCTGATATCTGGAATATCTGAAATGCTTCATCCTTGCAAGTCGTTTGTGCTCGCATTGTCATCGCAGTCGGTATTCTGTGGTGCTACGTTTATGATGCGCGACCCATCACAAACAGTTCACGACTATAGAAGCAGACAATCACACCCATTTACTTTTCCTCAACTATATGTGATTCTTTGTACGAGCGCATACAGTTGTCCCAAAACTGTATGAGAAGCTTGAATACATCCCACATGATTGATCTGTCATACCCGCGTCGCATGAAGACCTATCGCACGCGTTCTTCTATGACCAAACATTTGCGATGCGCACAACATCACAAACAATCCATAATTGCCAAGCGTGTGTGATAAGGTGACTTTTGCAAATATTTAATAAGAAAGAACTATGTGCGATGATGTTGTTACTTGCACACGTTTTTTTGGCTGATCATGTGGGCAGTAGAGATTGATCGCACATGTAGTGGATCCGAGAAACGTGTCTGATCTCCACGTCTATCACAGACGTTTCGCTTTCGCAAACTGTGTGCAGTGTAATCCCTAATTTATCCCTAATTTAATCCCAAATTTAAAAATCCCAAATTTTGAATTTGAAAGTATGCAATCACTTATTTCATATCGAACCATGTTTATTACAAATATAGGTTCAACCACGAATGCATAATTTGATGCACAGGTAGATATACTAAAGAACGACAGAAGCACCAAGTAAAGAATGATGAACCACAGTTGTACTAAAGACTGTAAAGAGAGAGGCGAAAGACATTCTGGTTGCTGGATAAGGTGAAGCGGAATGCCCATATTGTACCCTCCTCCATGCGTAATGTGCGCACAACTCTAGGACAACCCCTTGTGATAGCTGCCCGTCCATCCTTCATTGTCTTCGTTAGGACTTCTCAATGCTCATTGTAGTCTGGATGAAGTACTTTAACCTTCATTGAGTGTCCACCAATCATGTACTTTGCGAGGTAATCTTGAGCAAACTGCTTCAGTAACCACTACGAACAAAAAAGATTCAGACATTGTTGTCTAACAACTCATTATGGGCAGTAAAAAGAGAAGGCTACAGAGTTTGTAGTTACCATCCTACAACTCACTGTTGTGTTGGATAGCGCGTAAACAAATAATTTGCTTGCCACCGTTCATATCTTTTTGCTAATAATCCTTATCAGTTTCCTCACTTGATGCTTGTTCATGAATATCTCATTGCCCCATACGCAAAAAGGGTTGATGCGTGGATCCTTGCCAAGGGCGTATGTACCTACAAGCAACAAGTCAATATTAGAAGCTAACAAGTGTCTAGGCCTGGATCTATATGCACTACATTATGAAACGACGGGGGGGGGGGGAGTACAAGCTGAGTGATGAAACTAACCACAGCGGAAAATGGTGGCCACTCCCGTTGTCATCCTGCATAAGTAGTGGAAAGGCATGATAAGTACAACAACCTTAACATCAAGCAAATATAGCAACGGTAAACAACATCATCTCCAAATTATAGCCTGAATGTGTTGGTTTCAGCATGTTGTTAAAGAGGATATAAAATGGAAGGGAATGTTACCTACAGTAGGCTTAACAACCATCAAATATTGTAATTCAAATTGGTACTGTTGAAAATGAATAGAACGTATGTCTTGCTTAAGCATCACACTGGATAAATGTGTAAAACTGAAATAAAGAGCATGTGTTAACTAGACCAGGCATAACTGGAGCCAAATATAGCCATTCAAACTAGTATTGATGCAATTGAGCGGCACAATTCCGACTTGCACATAATGAACATCACTTTGTGAGTGACTGAAATAAACAAGGCGTAAATGATCACTGTAACAACCAAACATAGCCATTGAAAACTGGACAGAGTCTCACTGGAAACCAGCCTAACAACCAAATACAGATAAACAGGGCATATGCTTGAAAACTGAACAAATGCTCACTGCAACCAACTTAACAAGCAAATACAGATAAACAAGGCATCTGCTTGAAAACTGGACAAAATTTTCACTTCAACCAACCTAATAACCAAATACAGATAAACAAGGCATCTGCTTGATAACTAAACAAATGCTCACTACAACCAACCTAACAACCCAATACAGATAAACAAGGCATCTGCTCAATAGCTGGACAAATGCTCACTGCAACCAACCTAACAACCAAATACAGATAAACAAGGCATCTACTCACTATAAACAACCAAATATAGCCATTCGTGAAATTGAAGTCGACAATTCATACTTAAACATCACACAGCCCTATTGAACATTACAGTTTGCATAACTAAAATAATGAAACACGACATAGTTAAAACACCGCATGGCAAAAGATACTACAACAAAGGGTACGAGTTGGCAAGTTAGAAAAGGTAAGATTTGTTGATAGGATATTGCCTCACATGTCATGGACGGGATCCATCCAGTTGGAAGAGCAAAGACCCATGGTGCGCTCTCTGATATCACAGATTGGTTGTTTTACCTTGGAAGAACCATTGTGGGTTCCCTCCTCGTGGTCGTGGTCAATGAGATCTGACTTGGCATTTGAGGATCCCAAGTCGTCGCCGTAGAACGTGTCCTTCAGAAATGACAAAATGGGCTCAATGGCATAAAGGATCGCAAATCCTTGACCACGTGGCGGAGGAGATCAGCAGCAGAGCCGTCGAAGAGATCGACGGCGGTTGAGCCAGAGGGCTTGGGGATGGACCACTTAACCTATGACATGGCCCGCGTGAAGCCCTCGCGGTCGACGAGTTTGATGCCATAGCCAGCTTTCGTGAGATACACTAATATGCTAGCCCGCTGACATGAAGCCTTCGACATGGCAACGTGGTCAACATCTTTGCCGGCTTCTGCGGCGACGTGTTGCTCCGGGATCGACAAGTCGGGGCGAACAGCGGCCACCTCGCGAACGTCCGCCGGAGAGGCCATGATAAACCTCTTCTTGGTCGAACGCTCGTCGGGCTCCCCGGGATACGTGATCGAGCTTAGGCTGCCACATTCTGGAGCAGGGGATGTGGATCTGGTTGGGAGGGACACCGCAGGCCTCATCTAAAAACTCAAGGGAGTGGAGCGACGGTATGGGAATCGATGGGTAACCTGAACTATATTATCTAAGCTAGGACGAACGGGCTGGCCGACAGAGGTTGGCGGCAGCGGCGGCGAGCTAGGGTTCGAGGGGGGCGAGTTTGAGGATACGCCGCGACTGCTGAAAATTTTAGTAATGGTGGGTGGAGATGGTGGTGGATGAGGCATGGCAACGGTTCAAATGCCTCGGTTACTGCAATTTTACTATAAGGTTGATGCTGGAGGAGTGTGGGTGACGGTTGAAGTATGGTGGGTACTAAAATTTGGGTAAATTAAGGAACTGATGCGGGGCGGGAGTACCCAAGATCACAGACGGTCCAATAAGAATATGTGTGTATGATAATAAGGAAAAGAGGTGGAACCGCCGATTTTGGCAACCACTCAAGGCGGGTAGTTTGTTTTTAGATTTCTAGCTAGCTGATCTACCGCACAGGGTTCGTCCTAATTTTCAGACGCATATGTGGAATTCAATCTAAATAAACTACCCACCTTTATCTTGCGCGTGTGGTGATTTTACAGCGCACTAGCATCGCACACGGTTAAGCCAGTACCTCCACCTTTGCTCGCGCTTGCGCAGTCATGGTGATTCATGGTGCACTTGAATCGCACACGGATAAGCCGGTACACCCGTGTCCGTTGAGCGTCATCAAAGTATTTGCAGCAAAAAACGTTAGAGAGGGTCATAAGATAGTCACACCAGCATGTGGCCCAAATATATATGAGTGAAAAGGGTGGTCAGTGATGTTCGAAATTCCAATGCACAACTTTGACCGCGTGGGCCCATGGTTGGGCGCGTCGTCGAAGATAGATGAGAGGGGCCAGAAGTCTAGAACCACCTACAAGTGGCCAAATATATGTAGGAATATAGGGTGTGATGTTTAAAACTTTAAATACACAATGCACAACTGTGGTGGCACCTGCCTCGCAAACCCGAAAGCACCTTTGGATATATCTATAATGACATAATGTCGTAGCTACCTAGCTAGGGTGCTTGACTCACCTCCCACTTCGTGTCAGCGGGGCAGATGCACGTAATGATACTTTGGTCATACATGCATGTCACCATGACCTACCATAAGATGGACCAGTGAATCTATAGTTTGGTCAAACAACAACTGTTGTTGATAAAAAATGGATAGAATATATATATAAACCGCTTGGGCCAATAGATTGAACCATCATAAAAAATCGCACGAGAGGGACCACAAAACCAGCACCGCCTGCATGTGCCCAAAATGATGTATGTTGGAAGGGGTGATGTGTATTTTCAATATCAAATACTGTACAATTTAGATGTGGTGCCTGCCTCTCGATACAGACAACAACCATGAAAGCCAGGTAGTTAAGGACGAGATACGCAGGGTGTGGTGTCGGTTGAACCCGGCAATCCGAGCGTGTGGGAGGGAATCCAGACAACACATGAGCGCAAGCTTTGGTTGAACGATATGTGACGGTGACCGGACCTAACACGAACTACGAGGAATCCATTGATGGCCAACACATACCCCTCGTTATCGGTCAAAGGGATGATACACACACACACTCGGGGAGCCCACAGATGTGCGTGTCATCACAAAAACTGCACAAGGGAGACGTGGTCGATAAGAAGACCCCCTATACACTTCATGCGGACCGAAAACATGTATGGGTACGATGGTGTGTGATGTGTTCAAATCCCGAAAATCACAACTTCGATGGGGCACCAACTACATTACAAATCGAACACTGTACCCGACCGCGAGCTAGGTTCAATACGCACGATGTTGGTTCCCCAACTTCGAGGTGGGGGTGTCGTCCAACGCATGCGCTCAAACTTTATTTGGTATAACATGGCACACATAGCAATAGGAAACCATCATAGTCAAACCCTTCTCGTATGTTGGATTAAAGGGATAGATTTTGTGGGTACAGAAGGTTGCGGCGGTGGAAAAGTATTTCCGTTGCTTTTTCCGAGGGTTTGGGAATATATGTGAATTTATAGGACGAAGAAGTAGGTCAGGGGACTCGCGAGGGGGCACAAGCCAGGGGCGCCACCCCCTAGGGCGTGCCCCTACAGCTTGCTACTCCCTCGTGGGTCTTCTGACTTGGACTCCAGGTCCTATAGGTATCTTTTGGTCCAAGAAAAATCACCGCGAAGTTTTATTCCGTTTGATATTCCTTTTCTGCGAAATTTAAAAACAAGGAAAAAATAGAAACTGGCATTGGGCTCTAGGTTAATAGGTTAGTCCCAAAAATAATATAAAATAGCATATTAATGCATATAAAACATCCAAAACAGATAATATAATAGCATGGGTGAGGGAGTCCTGGATTAGGAGGTGTTCGGATAGCCGGACTATACCTTCAGTCGGACTCCTGGACTATGAAGATATAAGATTGAAGACTTCGTCCCGTGTCCGGATGGGACTTTCCTTGGCGTGGAAGGCAAGCTTGGCGATGCGGATATTCAAGATCTCCTACCAGTGTAACCGACTTTATGTAACCCTAACCCTATCCAGTGTCTATATAAACCGGAGGGTTGTAGTCCGTAGAGGATCAACTCCATACGCAATCATACCATAGGCTAGCTTCTAGGGTTTAGCCTCCTTGATCTCGTGGTAGATCTACTCTTGTACTACCCATATCATCAATATTAATCAAGCAGGAGTAGGGTTTTACCTCCATCGAGAGGGCCCGAACCTGGGTAAAATAAAGTGTCCCCTGTCTCCTGTTACCATCCGGCCTAGACGCACAGTTCGGGACCCCCTACCCGAGATCCACCAGTTTTGACACCGACATTGGTGCTTTCATTGAGAGTTCCTCTGTGTCGTCGCCTTTAGGCCCGATGGCTCCTTCGATCATCCACAACGATGCAGTCCGGGTTGAGACTTTCCTCCCCGGACAGATCTTCGACTTCGACGGCTTCACACTGTGGACCAATTCGCTTGGCCACCTTGAGAAGATCGGAAGCTACGCCCCTGGCCTTCAGGTCAGGTTTGGAAGCCTAAACTACACGGCTGACATCCGTGGAGACTTGATCTTCGACGGATTCGAGCCACATCCAAGCATGCCGCACTGTCTCGATGGGCATGATATAGCTCTGCCACCGAACAGCGCCTTGGAGGCCGCACACGCACCGGTTTCGACCATTGATTCGGAACCTACTGCGTCGATCGAGGATCAGCGGTTGGACGCTGCCTCAGGGGCTGCGATCTCAGAGGCGATCGAGCCGAACTCCAGCCCCGCACTCCGCATGGCCCGTGACTCCGAGGAGCCGGATTCCTCTTCGAACTCCGAGCCACCCGCCCCCTGCCAATCAAATCCGATTGGGCGCCGGTAATGGAATTCACCGCAGCGGACATCTTTCAGCATTCGCCTTGTGGCGACATCCTGAATTCTCTTAAGTCTCTCTCTTTATCAGGAGAGCCCTGGCCGGACTACGGTCAGCAAGGGTGGGATACAGACGGTGAGGAAATTCAAAACCCACCCACCACCCACTTCGTAGCCACTGTCGACGATCTAACCGACATGCCTGACTTCGGCTCCGAGGACATCGATAGCATGGATGACGATGGAGGAGATATCGACGAACCAACGCCCATAGGGCATTGGACAGCCACCCCATCTCACGATGTGTACATGGTGGACACCCCTAAGGGAAGCAACAACGAGGAAAAAGGGGATAGGACGAGAGATCGACCCCCCAAAAAGCAATCAAGGCGTCGACACAAACGCCGGCCCAAGCCCTGCCTCGACAAAAGCCCAGCCATAGAGCAGGACGAGCCGGTCGACGACGTACAGGCCTTAGAGCAACCGTCCGAACAGGGCGACACGGATAGAGAAACCGAACATCCCTCCCCCGGCGAAAACGGCATTCCGAACAACCTCACGCCAAATAAACCTATGGAGCAGAAGAATCTCCATGAGAGGCTCGTTGCAACTGCACGCAGCCTAAAAAAGCAGAAGCGCAAGCTAAAAACAGCGGAAGATGCACTCCGGATCAGATGGAGCAAGGTAATCAATGCCATAGATAAGTACGGCGACAGTCACCGCACTAAAAGCTATCCGAAAAGAAAGCTACTGCATGAATTCGACGAAGAGGCCTCAGAGACCTCGTATTCAAAAAATGAAAAAGCCACACGGTCAGATAGACGACCCCATAAGGCAACAAGCGGCGCCACACCTAAATCGGCATGCGACCCTCCTAAGGATTCGCATCATGGCCCAGTCAGGTCCATTTATGGGCCAAGCAAGCAAGCTCTCGTAAGCAACGCTATGAAGCCATCATCAGAATCCGGCATACCCAAATACAGGGGTGCCGCACACCCCCTATGTTTCACCGATGAGGTCCTGGACTATGAATTCCTCGAGGGATTCAAACCCGTAAACATAGAGGCATACGATGGAACAACAGACCCTAGAGTCTGGATCGAGGATTATATCCTCCACATACACATGGCAAGAGGAGATGATCTCCACGCCATAAAATATCTACCCCTTAAGCTTAAAGGGCCAGCCCGGCATTGGCTTAAAAGCCTTCCCGAAAACTCAATTGGAAGCTGGGAAGAGCTCGAGGATGCTTTCCGAGCAAACTTTCAAGGGACCTATGTCCGCCCTCCGGATGCAGACGATCTTAGTCACATAACTCAACAACCCGGAGAATCAGCTCGGCAGTTCTGGAATAGATTCCTCACTAAAAAGAATCAGATAGTCGACTGTCCGGACGCCGAAGCCTTAGCAGCTTTCAGACATAACGTCCGAGACGAATGGCTCGCCAGACACCTCGGCCAAGAAAAGCCAAGAACAATGGCCGCACTAACAAGCCTCATGACCCGCTTTTGTGCAGGGGAGGACAGCTGGTTGGCAAGGTGCAGCCCCAGCGACCCAAGTACATCCGAAACCAGGGATGGAAACGGAAGACCGCGACGCAACAAGGACCGTCGCCGGACTAAGGACAAAAGTCCTAAGAGCACGGCAGTCAATGCCGGATTCAAAGGCTCACGACAAAATCAGGAAAAATCGCCCCCCCAGGATAACAGGGACGATCCATCCAACTTAAATAAAATCCTGGACAGGATATGTCAGATACACAGTACTCCCGGGAAGCCTGCTAACCATACCCACAGAGACTATTGGGTCTTCAAACAATCCGGCAGACTCAATGCCGAACACAAGGGGCTCGACATACCAAGCGAAGACGAGGACGAACCCCAACAGCAGAGCACCAGGAAACAAAAGAACTTCCCACAAGAAGTAAAAACAGTGAACTCACTTCACATAACAAAACGTGCGGTGCCCGTAAAGGTACGCACCACACGGCCCATCCCCAAAGGATCCTGCCACTGGTTGTCAAAACCGATCACCTTCGATCAGCTAGATTATTCTAGGAATATCTGGAATGTAGGATGGACTGCCTTGATACTTGATCCAATAATTGGCGGACTCAAGTTCTCAAATGTCCTTATGGACGGCGGCAGCGGACTAAGCCTGATATATCAGGATACAATACAGCACATGGGGATAAACCCAGCAAGAATCCGCCGCAGCAAAACCTCCTTTCAAGGGGTAATACCTGGTCCGGACACCCATTGTACGGGTTTTCTTCGGCTCACAGTCACATTCGGCTCTGCCGATAACCTCCGCCGCGAAAAGCTGACCTTCCACGTCGTCCCGTTCTCAAGTCGCTATCAAGCACTACTGGGACGTGAAGCTTTCGCTCGATTTAACGCAATACCACATTATGCATCTCTTACGCTTAAGATGCCCGGTCCACGAGGCATCATCTCTTTGATGGGGAAGCACTAAAGTGCGCCTCCCCAAGCGGAGGACAGTGCGGCCGCTTTAACAGCCCCACAGCAAAATGGCCTCACCGGCCAAAAAACTTCAAAATAGGTCATTTAAAGACCACGAACGCGGATAGACGAGTTCGGTGCAAAATCATCATTGATGCAGGCCTAGAAGCCATATACCCCCGCACAAGGGGCTCCACGCATATACAATAAGAGACAATAAAGCTCAAACTTCCATATCTTACTTTATACTTTGCTTATTTTAAACTTTTTCGGCACGACCCGTTTTCAACTCAGTTCCTCTCTTTTACAGATGAACGTCGTGCGGCGCCCGTCCAGGATACGGCACAACGGAGACACAGGCGCAGACGTGCAGTAGGGACCCGTCCTAAAGGATTCTTTTTAGATTAAGACCCTGCGTAAACCTTTTTTACTGTCTCTTGTTGCTATACATCCCCTGGTTTTTCTTTCTAATATAACCAAGGAGGAGGCTGGCGTCTTGGCATGTGGCCACGTCAGAATTTTTGCACGTACCTGAACACTAGGGGCTTTTTCAATAAAGAGTGTTGTTTGGCCCGCACTCATAAAGACCGAACACCTTAGGGAGTGTTCGGCGTCGCGAGTTTTGGCATTATATGCATCAGCTCCGAATCATGTCTTTGGTCAAATGTTGGGTTGCCCGGCTCCTGAGTTCGGCTACCTTACGTTCCGCTCTATCGGCTAAGGTAGCACCAGGAGAACTACTGCGATTGTGCCCCCGGTTCGGCCAGGGCGAGCACCTCAGTAGAGAAAGTCGAAAACTGACTGTCATGATGTAGCGTGAGACTGGTCAGCCACTCGATGACCGATCGGAATCTATCGGATTCCTCCGCTTTAACGAAGGACCGCTTCCCGGTCAGGCACATACGCGCCCCGAATTCGGACGAGCGCAGTTGCCACCAAGGAGCTACCTAAAGAGTCTCATTTTCAAACTCCTATGGCTAAGTGAAAGTGTTAAAGCATTATAGTCCGGTTGCCTGGCCCGCTGCGCTATCACCTCCTTTGTAGGACCAAGACGTTGGGTTAAGTGTGAAAATGCGTCTTCTGCGAGCACCCCCGCACTATGTGCGTGGGGGCTGAAGCCAACGACTGCCATCTTTCAGATTCTATATATATATATATATGTATATATATATATATATATATATATATATATATATATATATATATATATCTTAAAACGGCCGCATAGAAGGTGTTTACAATACTTGGAGGCACAAGTATAAAATAGGCCACTACAGTTTATCAAAATATTACTTTATAATTACATATGTTATCATAACATAGCATCTTTCGGGCACTGCGTCTCTATTACACGAGCGCCTTCAAGAACTTCCTGAAAATAGTGCTCGGAGGGTACTCGGCTTCGGTCCGAATCTCGGGACGCAACAACGGTGGTCTCCATCTCTGCCCAGTATGTCTTAACACGGGCTAGAGCCATCCTAGTGCCCTCTATGCATGCTGACCTCTTAATTGCATTTATACGCGGCACCGCGTCAAGGAATTGCTGCACCAAGCTGAAATAACTCTTCGGCTCCGAGCTCCCCGGCCACAGATGATCCATGACGTACTTCATGGCAAGTCCGGACAACCTATTCAGTTCGGCCCATTGAGCCAAACGATCATCCACTGCCAGTGGACGCTCTGGATTATGAAACTGCGACCAGAAAAGCTTTTCCACTTCGCAATCTTTCTGATCTCGAAAGTGTTCGGTCGCATCAGCGGCACTTGTTGCCAAATCCAGATAGGTGTCCTTCACACTCCACATCCGGTCCAACGGAGCAAACTTCGGATCACAAAACTTCCTCCGCAGCATAAAGGGCTTTCCAGCCGCAATCTGTTCGGCCTGACGCAGCTCCTCTTTCGCAGCTCTCATCTCAGAGCGAGCGTCCTTGGCATCGGCAACGGCCTTCTCTAAATCCGTTTGTCTCGCCCGGTCTTCTTTCTCAAGAAGTTCGCAACGGTCTGCAGCGCTCTTTAACTTCTCGGCCATCTCGGCCATTTCCTCTTTGCTTCGGCAGTGAGCAGCCTGTTCGGCTCTCAGCTCTTCAAGGGCCTTCTTGGCAGCCGCATCGCTTTTTCTGGCTTGCTCCTTAGCTCGGGCAAGTTCTGCCCTAAGATTCTCCACGGCGGCCGTACCATCTGCGTCAAGCACACACATTGTAAGACACTGGCATGAAGCTCCTCTTACCTGATGCCGCCCGAAGAATTACATACCTTGAGCCTCATCAAGCCGCTTGTTGACAAGCGCGATGTCGGCATCTGCCACGTCCAGTTGCCGCTTTAGTTCAGCCAAATCATTAGTCCGGCTTGATTCCGGACACCTCGCCACCTACATTCAAAGGCGACATCTTAGACCTGGGATTATGATCCTCTACGTGCCGTCATTTCTTGACAACACGCAGAGTCTCAGGGGCTACTATCTACACAAGGCGCATCTTATTTACGCGCAACTGACAAAAGTGTACATTACCTAACGTACCTCAAAACCCATCAGTAAACTTTTGATGGCCTCATGCAATCCGCTTTCTGCGGATGAAATCCTTTCAATCACCATGCCCATCAAGGCACGGTGCTCTTCTGAGATAGAAGCTCGCCCCAGCAGAATCTTTAGTTCTTCCGGCCGAGCACCAGACGGTGCCGGACTTGTCCTATGGCCTCTTTCGAAGGCCGGACGCGGAGGACTTCGGGGGGCCGCACTGCCACCTCCCATCCCTGCCGGATTCGGAGAAACCCTCCGCGACGACACCTCAGGGTCGCCCGCCTCGCTGGGCGGCACGGCAGGGGGAGGTGTTCCGCTCTCCATCATCTCCGGAAGAAGATCCCCCGAAGACGAGCTCTGCTGCGAGGGGCTGAGGTCCGAGCTACAAGGTAAAATTTCGGTTAAATCTTCTCAGATGCAAAATCAAGGATTTCTCTCATCCCTCAAAAGGAAAATCTTTTCTCCACTTACGGCTCGCTTGAGGGCTGATCCCCTTGAGGGCGTAGTCCGGCCAAGGAACTTCCCTGGCGTCGGACCCTCTGACGAGGATTTTCTCCCCCGTTTTGAGGCCATGGTTTCTGGGTCGTCAGAAGCGGCTCTCTTCTTCCCTTTAGGAGAGGAATTGTCGGTTCCTCCCTTCGGAGCAGCCTCCTTCGAGGAGGCCGTAGCTTCCTTGTCCTCCCCTCCAAAGGCATTATCTCCAGCATCCTGACTAGCACAGGATCCGGCCTGGTTTCAGGAAGGGGAGCCGGACACCTGATCAGCTTCGCCTTCGCTGTCCACTCCTGTTTAAAAAGACGGCTCTTTTAGGGGCAAGTTTATGACGATTATACGGATAGAAGGTCCGGGCACAAGGTTGCTTACTTGAGTATCCGGGCGATTGCAGCTTAAGCCTGCGTCCTCGGTTGAATCCGGACACATCTCTTGTGATCCGAAGAACAGTTTATACATCTCCGCGGGCGTTGCGCCCATAAAATGCTGGAGAGCTCGGGGTCCCTCCGGATTAAACTCCCACAGACAAAGGGAGCGACGTTTGCCGGGCAATATTCGGCGAATCAGCATGACCTGCGTCACCTTGACCAAACTGAGGTCTCCTTCCAAGAGATCCTTAATTCGGCCCTGTAACAGGGGCACGTCTTTGGGCAAACCCCAATCTAATCCTTTGTTGACCCATGACGCTAGCCGTGATGGGGGACCCGAGCGAAAGGCAGGAGGCGCCGCCCACTTGGCGCTCCTGGGAGCGGTGATATAGAACCATTCTCGTTGCCACAAGCCGAGTTCCTCTTGAAAGAAGCCCTCGGGCCATGGAGCATCAGCATTCTTACTTATGACAGCACCTCCGCACTCTGCGTGCCGTCCCTCGATCATCTTCGGCTCCACTCCAAAAGTCTTGAGCCATAAACCGAAGTGAGGAGTAACGCGGAGGAACGCTTCGCACACAACGATGAATGAGGAAATATGGAGGATGGACTCCGGAGCTAAGTCATGAAATTCCAGCCCGTAATAGAACAGCAGCCCCCTCACGAAGGGATCCATCGGGAAGCCTAACCCCCGAAGGAAGTGAGACATGAACACTACGCTCTCACCGGGCTGGGGATTGGGAATAGCTTGCCCTTGAGCAGGCAACCTATGCGGAATTTCGGCGGTCAGGAACTTAGCCTCTCTCAACTTTAGCACATCCTCCTCCGTGACGGAGGAGGGCATCCATCGGCCTTGAAGGTCGGAACCGGACATTGTCGAAGGTCCGAAGCGCCTGGAATCTGAAGCCTAGGGTGTTGGAACTCGAGGCGACGGGCGAACTCGTTTGAGATTGGAAAAAGGAGTAAGGCCTTGGTCTCTTTATAAGAGGTTGAATACCAGGAGCCCTTCCCGTAACCGTTTGGGACTCGCCTTTAATCGAGAAAAGATGCTAACGGGCACGATTGGGTTACCCACATCCGTATTAATGAGAATCCCGTAAAAAGGGCACACGATCTCTGCTTTGACAAGACGTGCCAAGGAAACCACCTCGCAAAACATGCTGAGGTGGAAAAGTAAAAACGATTCGAGTAAAGGACTTGGCTGTAGTGTGATGGCGCACTGCAGAATACGTCAGCAGATTTGATTTGTGTTAATATTATTCTCTCTATAGAAATATGTGGAAACTTATTTTACAGAGCCGGACACTACTCTTGGTGATTACAATCTTCTATGAAGGACTTGGAGGAGGAACCCGCCTTGCAATGCCGAAGACAATTTGCGCGCCGGACTCGTCGTCATTGAAGCCTGGTTCAGGGGCTACTGAGGGAGTCCTGGATTAGGGGGTGTTCGGATAGCCGGACTATACCTTCAGCCGGACTCCTGGACTATGAAGATATAAGATTGAAGACTTTGTCCCGTGTCCGGATGGGACTTTCCTTGGCGTGGAAGGCAAGCTTGGCGATGCGGATATTCAAGATCTCCTACCAGTGTAACCGACTTTGTGTAACCCTAACCCTATCCGGTGTCTATATAAACCGGAGGGTTGTAGTCCGTAGAGGATCAACTCCATACACAATCATACCATAGGCTAGCTTCTAGGGTTTAGCCTCCTTGATCTCGTGGTAGATCTACTCTTGACTACCCATATCGTCAATATTAATCAAGCAGGAGTAGGGTTTTACCTCCATCGAGAGGGCCCGAACCTGGGTAAAATAAAGTGTCCCCTGTCTCCTGTTACCATCCGGCCTAGACGCACAGTTCGGGACCCCCTACCCGAGATCCGCCGGTTTTGACACCGACAATGGGACAATAAAAAATTATAGATATGTTGGAGACGTATCAAGCATCCCCAAGCTTATTTCCTACTCGTTCTCGAGTAGGTAAATGATAAAAACAGAATTTTTGATGTGAAATGCTACCTAACATATTTATCCAGGTAATTTAATTTATTACGGCATGAATATTCAGATCCATAGGATTCAAAACAAAAGTTTAATATTGACAAAAAACAATAATACTTCAATCATACCAACAAAGCAATCATGTCTTCTCAAAATAACATGGCCAAAGAAAGTTATCCCTACAAAATCATATAGTCTGGCTATGCTCCATCTTCATCACACAAAATATTAAATCATGCACAACCCCAGTATTGGCCAAGCAATTGTTTCACCCTTTAGTAATCTCAAACTTTTTCAACTTTCACGCAATACATGGGCGTGAGCCATGGATATAGCACTATAGGTGGAATAGAATATGGTGGTTGTGGAGAAGACAAAAAGAAGGAGATAGTCTCGCATCAACTAGGCAAATCAACAGGCTATGGAGATGCCCATCAATAGATATCAATGTGAGTGAGTAGGGATTGCCATGCATCGGATGCACTAGACCTATAAGTGTATGAAAGATCAAAAAGAAACTAAGTGGGTGTGCATCCAACTCGCTTGCTCACGAAGACATAGGGCAATTTGAGGAACCCGTCATTGGAATATACAAGCCAAGATCTATAATGAAAATTTCCCACTAGTATATGAAAGTGACAACATAGGGGACTCTCTATCATGAAGATCATGGTGCTACTTTGAAGCACTAGTGTGGAAAAAGGATAGTAGCATTGCCCCTTCTCTCTTTTCTCTCATTTTTTATTTTTGGTTGCCTTCTTTGGCCTCTTTTATTTTTTGTGGGCCTCTTTTAATTTTTGTAGAGTCCAAAGACTCATCCCAACTTGTGAGGGAATCATAGCTTCCATCATCCTTTCCTCACATGGGACAATGCTCTAATAATGATGATTATCACACTTTTATTTACTTACAACTCGAGAATTACAAATCGATACTAGAACAAATATATGACTCTATATGAATGCCTCCGGTGGTGTACTGGGATGCGAAATGAATCAAGATGACATGTATAAAAAATATGAATGTTTTCTTAGCCACAAATACGATGTCAACTACATGATCATGCAAAGCAATATGAAAATGATGAAGCATGTCATAACAAACGGAATGGTGGAAGTTGCATGGCAATATATCCCGGAATGGCTATGGAAATGCCATAATAGGTAGGTATGGTGGTTGTTTTGAGGAAGGTGATGGTGGGTTTAATGCACCAGCGAAAGTTGCATGGCACAAGAGAGGCTAGCAATGGTCAAAGGGTGAGAGTGCTTATAATCCATGGACTCAACACTAATCATAAAGAACTCACATACTTATTGCGAAAGTCTAGAAGTCATCGAAACAAAGTATTAGACACATGCCCCTAGGGAAGGGTTGGTAGGAGTTAGCCATCACGCGATCCCAACCTCCACACAAAGGATGACAATCAAAAAATAAATCATGCTCTGACTTCATCACATAATGGTTCACCATACGTGCATGCTACGGGAATCACAAACTTTAACACAAGTATTTCTACCAATCCACAATTACTCACTAGCCTGACTCTAATATTACCATCTTTATATCTCAAAAACAATCATAAAGAATCAAACTTCTCATAGTATTTGGTGCACTTAATACGAAAGTTTTTATTATATCCCTCTTGGATGCCCATCATATTAGGACTAATTTCATAACCAAATAAAATTACCATGTTTTTTAGAGAGACTCTCAAAATAATATAAGTGAAGCAAGAGAGTTCAACAACTTCTATAAAATAAAGCCACCGCAGTGGTCTAAAAAGATATAAGTGAAGCACTAGAGCAAAATTGCAAAGCTCAAAAGATCTAAGTGAAGCACATAGAGTATTCTAATAAATCACGATTCATGTGTGTCCATCTCAAAAGGTGTGTACAGAAAGGATGATTGTGGCAAACTAAAAAGCAAATACTCATATAATACAAGTCGCTCCAAGAAAAACACATATCATGTGGTGAATAAAAATATAGCCTCAAGTAAATTTACCGATGGATGAAGACGAAAGACGGGATGCCTTCCGGGGCATCCCCAAGCTTAGGCTCTTGGTTTTCCGGCTCTTGGTTTTCCTTAAATATTACCTTGGGGTGCCTTGGGCATCCCCAACCTTAGGCTCTTGCTAGTCCTTATTCCATAGTCCATCAAATCTTTACCCAAAACATGAAAACTTCACAACACAAAACTCAACAGAAAACTCATGAAATCCGTTAGTATAAGAAAATAAATCACCACTTTGGGTACCATTTGAACTCATTCTGTATTTATATTGGTGTAATATCTAATGTATTCCAACTTCTCCATGGTTCATACCCCCCGATACTACCCATAGATTCATCAGAATAAGCAAACAACACATAGAAAACAGAATCCATCAAGAACAGAACAATCTGTAGTAATATGTAAACCTCGAATACTTCTGTAACTCCAACAATTCTGAAAAATTAGGAAAACAGAGGGAATTTGTTTATAAATCTCTTTAAAAAATAATCAGTATTTTATTGCGCTTCTGTTAAAAATGAAAATTATTTTTCTAGGTGGAAAAGTTTCTATATTTTAGCAAGATCAAATCAATTATCACCGAAGCCATCCCAAAGGTCTTACTTGGCACAAACACTATTTAAAACATAAAAACATCTAACAAGAGGCTAGATGAAAAAGTTATTGCAAAACAGGAACAAAACGATAGAAACAAAAATAAAATTGGGTTGCCTCCCAACAAGCGCTTTTCTTTAAGGCCTTCTAGTTATGCGTTGATGATTTTAATGATGCTCACATACAAGATAGCAATAGAAACACGAAGAGAACATCATGTAGCATGTGAAAAACACATCTAAGTCTAATATACTTCCTATGCGCAGGCATCTTATAAGTAAACTAGTTATCAAGGCAAGCAAAAACCACCATATGCAAGGGAGAAGAAAGAAACAATAGCAATCTCAACATAACGAGAGGTAATTTTGTAACATGAAAACTTCTACAACCATATTTTCCTCTCTCATAATAATTACATGTAGGATCATATTCAAATTTAACAATATAACTATCACAGAAAATATTCTCTTCATGATCCACATGCATGCAAAGTTGACACTCTTCCAAAATAGTGGGATTATCATCAAATAAAGTCATGACCTCTCCAAACCCAGTTTTATAAAAAGAATCATAAGACTAATCTCCAAAGTAGTGGGATCATTTTTTCCTAAAGTTGACACTCTTCCAAACCCACTTTCAATATTATAGCAAACATATTCATCATGAGGCTTAAATAAATTTTCAAGATCATAAGAAGCGGTATCACCCCAATCATGATCATTGCAATAAGTAGAGGACATAGCAAAACTAGCATCCCCAAGCTTGGGGTTTTGCATATAATTAGCACAATTGACATTAATAGAAATTATAGTAACATCATTTCAATCATGCTTTTGATTCAAGGAACTATCAAGTATGGGTACAATAGCAATAATCTCATGTTTAACATAAGGAACTATAGCGAATCTTGGTTTTTAAATCTCCTTAAATCAAAAACTCACCAGAAAATCATGAACTTGGCATGGTGTCACTACTTAGCACATATATGTCATGGTAAAAAATTGTCCAATTTGGGCCAAGCCATATTACAAGCCTCTTACAAACCGAAGCTTCTCGCAACCCTCGTGGTTCCGATAGGTAAACATGCCCCTCTTGTGGGCGAAACAATAAGATAAGGTGCACACGTTAACAGCTGACACGTTAATATCGCAAATGGTTGTACTATATGAACCGTGTGTTCCCGTAACCATTTAAGTGCGGCCACACGTCCCTCTTTTCTTATGGGATAGTACTACCTCCATCCTCGTTCATTGGTCATCTTTGTATTTTGTGCCTAAATTTAACCATACTTGGTGGTGGTCATGTAGCTATTTGATTAGACGGGGCGAGTGCGAGAACTCCCACGTGTAGGCTCGATGGGACGCGTGCGAGCATGCTACCGCGCAGGCTCGATGGGACGCATGCATCCTGTCCATCTTACCGGGGCGCATGCGAGCAGCAAGGCCGCCCATGCTCACTGGGAAGCGAGCTCTTTGACCTCCATCCACCAGCCACCCACCTCGCTCACAACTTCTCCATTAATGGCGGTCGAGCCGATGTTTAACACGCGGTTAATTAAAGCACCTGGACGGAGGGTGTTTGCTTGTGATCCCATGGCCCCGCTCAATGTTAGCATTTGCTTTATTCGTGTTTTCAACTTGTATTCCGGATAATTTAAAATGCCACATAGGGAAACATATAATATGACGAAAAATAAAATGGCAACGGATAATACGACGACAAATTTACAATGGAGCGGATATGCCTGCCATCCTGTAGTATAGGCCGTTCGATTTATATCTGATGGATAGGAAGGAAACTATGGCAATTTTGCAAAAAAATATCGACACCCCTCTCCACATTTGCAAATAAGGCCTTCCCTCGTTCATTCTTTTCTCCCACAAGATAAACTACTCATGCAAATGCATCTTGATGTTCCATGCAACGCACGGGCATCTTGCTAGTCTACTACTCTCTTATACAAGCAAGATAGATCTCTACTCTTATAAAAACAGAGTTGGTGGTGATGGTGTGCCTGCCATCCTACAATATAGGCCGTCCAATCTATATCTAACTGATAGGGAGGAAACTATGACAATTTACGCGCACTCCTCTCCACATTTGCAGATAAGGCCTTCCCTCATTCATCCTTTTCTCCCACAAGATCTTGATGTTCCATGCAACGCACGGGCATCTTGCTAGTCTTATAAAAAACAGAGTTGGTGATGATGGTATGCCTGCCATCCTGCAATATAGGCCGTACAATTTATATCTGATGGATAGGAAGAAAACTATGACAGTTTTGCAAAAAGATACCTACACCCCTCTCCACATTTGCAAATAAGGCCATCCCTCGTTCATCCTTTTTCTCTCACAAGATAAACTACTCATACAAATGCATCATGATGTTCCGTGCAATGCACGAGGATGTTTCCTTGGGGGTCTCTCCAGTGCGGCGTGGCCGTAATTGCAAGTTGATGCCCCTTGAGATGCCGACATTGAGGGGCACTCGGATTTTGTCGATGAGCAGGTAAGATGAGTTTGATCACGTAGTAAATGCATTCTAAAGAATACTTCCGTGTCCATTTCCTAATTCTCCCCCTGCCCACTGTTTCATAGGTTAGGCTCGGTGCGAGTGGAGATTGGCTTGCATATGTACGGGAGGGTACCAACATCAATTTGCACAACATTTACAATGGTGACACCGTTCCCGTACAACCTTTGTCCAACATTGGGATCAACCATGCAACGGGCCACCGCCTGAATTGGTACGATGGAACCACGTTGAGATTGAAGAAGATAGCACGAACCTTGCACATGGCGATCAAAGGTGGACCATGCTGACTGCGGCCGATCTGTTGTCGTACGAGTACGAAGACGTTGTGCTCCTTTCTAACCGCATCTTCGCGGTGAAAAACCAGGTTGACTTGTTTCGTATGGGACACATCCTACGGTATACTTCCCCTCTCCCAGTTTATTTGTTTTGAATATTTTTTCATTTTATAAGTTTCAAATTCAAATTTAGAGCTCCCCATCACATGTTGAGATTACAATGTCTGCTAAATCATTGTGTGCATGTATAGTAAAGAAACAAATCTCGAGTTTGGCATGAGTTCATGCAGCGGTAGCACCACAAGGCCTGGTGCAGGAGTTACATTTCCCTCTCAGGCCCTCGGGACTGAGCTTCAGCGCCTTACTACACCTGCCTTTGAGTCAATAACATGTGGACCCGATAGGTGGATGGTCCACATGTAATGCTCCCGAAGGCAGAGGGGCAGTGGGGCCGAGAGGAGTGAGCCGCGGGGGACATGTGGTGTCATGGGTTCGAGCGGCGTCGTGGGAATTGTGTGTGGCTATGGTAGAAACTTTATGCTCACCACATTTCAGGTGGCCCACATGTCAAGCACACAAAGGCAGAGGGGTGTGCGGCCGAGAGGGGTAAGGCGCATGTCGGTGGACGTGGTGCTGTGGGTTGGAGCGGCATCGTGGGAATCGCGAGTGGCAGTGGATGAAACATGATGGTCGCCGTAGATGAACTTCCATGGACAAGCTGTCATGTATACGGACACATGCATTGCATACCGGTCACTGGAAGGAGTAGTAGTAGAGAAAGCTAGGGGGATAAATAGTTCCTTATAGTCAAGCGGACCCACGCTACTACTTGTTTCAAAGACATGCACACCATCGAAATAGTCCATCTATATCAATATACACAGAGAGGGAATAATTTTGTTACAAGAGAGGAAATAGTTCATCCATCCACAATGCACTACTGTTGGTGCAACTTCTTCTCCTTCTTCTTCTTCTTGTTCTCATTTTCTATGGAAGATGGCTTCGCAACAATCTCTCTGGACCTTGCAGCTATCTCGAAACTCACACGGGCATCGAGAGCAGCATATTTTATCCGCCCATACATCAAGGGATAATTCTCCCATCCAGACGACCTTAATGCCAGCGTGTCTTGTCACCCTTTTGAAGATTCGTTACGAGCACAAACTTTGCTATGTCGAATAGGGATGGTGTTCGTTTATCACAATCTTCTATAGGAATTTTTACTTTGGTTTGTACGTCAGCGATGCTTTTCGAATCAAGGTTGTATGGCTCCAACTTCTGCTTGTCCCCTGCGATGGCTGCCCCATGATAACCCACAAGTATAGGGGATCGCAACAGTTTTTGAGGGTAGATTATTCAACCCAAATTTATTGGTTCGACACAAGGGGAGCCAAAGAATATTCTCAAGTATTACCACTTGAGTTGTCAATTCAACCACACCTGAAAGACTTAATATCTGCAACAAAGTATTTAGTCGCAAAGTAGTATGGAAGTAACGGTAACGGTGGCAAAAGTAAGAGTAGTAGTTTTTGTAGCAATCGTAACAGTGGCAACGGAAAAGTAACTAAGCAAATATAGATATGTGAAAAGCTCGTAGGCAATGGATCAATGATGGATAATTATGTCGGATGCGATTCCTCATGCAACAGTTATAACATAGGGTGACATAGAACTAGCTCCAGTTCATCAATGTAATGTAGGCATGTATTCCGAATATAGTCATGCGTGCTTATGGAAAAGAACTTGCATGACATCTTTTGTCCTACCCTCCCGTGGCAGCGGGGTCCTATTGGAAACTAAGGGATATTAAGGCCTCCTTTTAATAGAGTACCCGACCAAAGCATTACCACTTAGTGAATACATGAACTCCTCAAACTACAGTCATCATCGGGAGTGGTCCCGATTATTGTCACTTTGGGGTTGCCGGATCATAACACATAGTAGGTGACTATTGACTTGCAAGATAGGATCAAGAACTCACATATATTCATGAAAACATAATAGGTTCAGATCTGAAATCATGGCACTCGGGCCCTAGTGACAAGCATTAAGCATAGTAAAGTCATAGCAACATCAATCTTAGAACATAATGGATACTAGGGATCAAACCCTAGCAAAACTAACTTGATTACATTGTAAATCTCATCCAACACATCACCGTCCAGCAAGCCTACGATGATATTACTCACGCACGGTGGTGAGCATCATGAAATTGGTGATGGAGGAAGGTTGATGATGTCGGTGGCAATGGATTCCCCTCTCCGGAGCCCCGAACGGACTCCAGATCAGCCCTCCCAAGGAAGATTAGGGCTTGGCGGCGGCCCCGTGTCGTAAAACACGATGAATCCTTCTCTCTAATTTTTTTCTCCCCGAAAGTGAATATATGGAGTTGGAGTTGAGGTTGGTGGAGTTGGAGTTGGAGTTGAGATCGCAACAGAGATAGATGAAGTAGCAAAAGCAGGGTCAGGTTTCATTCTAGCATTTAGAGATTACTTACCCCATTTAGCTAATAATTTTTTAAGTTTAGTTCTATTTCTGCAAGCTAAAATAGCTAAAGAAGCGTCTTGATCAAAAACATAACCCTTAGGAATGGCAAGTGGTTCTTCATCATCACTTTCATCAGTATCATCAGATTCAATATTTTCAATTTCTCTAGCCCTAGCAAGTTGTTCATCAAGAAAAGCACTAAGTGGCATAGTAGTATCAGGCATATAGGTAGTTTCATCATAAGTATTATGCATAACAGAAGTGGCATCATCAATAACATGCGACATATCAGAACGAATAGCAGAAGCAGGTGTAGGTGTCGCAAGCTTACTCAAAACAGAAGGTGAATCAAGTGCGGAGCTAGATGGCAGTTCCTTACCTCCCCTCGTAGTTGAGGGATAGATCTTGGTTTTTGGATCTCTTAAGTTCTTCATAATGATAAGCAGATATATATCCCAAGTGACTCAAAGAATAGAGCTATGCTCCCCGGCAACGGCGCCAGAAAATAGTCTTGATAACCCACAAGTATAGGGGATCGCAACAGTTTTCGAGGGTAGAGTATTCAACCCTAATTTATTGATTCGACACAAGGGGAGCCAAAGAATATTCTCAAGTATTAGCAGCTGAGTTGTCAATTCAACCACACCTGGAAACTTAATATCTGCAGCAAAGTGTTTAGTAGCAAAGTAATATGATAGTAGTGATAACGGTAGCAAAAGGTAACAGTAGTAAAAGTAATGTTTTTGGTATTTTGTAGTGATGATAGCAATAGCAACGGGAAAATAAATAAGCGAAGAACAATATATGGAAAGCTCGCAGGCAATGGATCGGTGATGGATAATTATGCCGGATGCGGTTCATCATGTAACAGTCATAACCTAGGGTGACACAGAACTAGCTCCAGTTCATTGATATAATGTAGGCATGTATTCCGAACATAGTCATACGTGCTTATGGAAAAGAACTTGCATGACATCTTTTGTCCACCCGTCCCGTGGCAGCGGGGTCCTTACGGAAACTAAGGGATATTAAGGCCTCCTTTTAATAGAGTACCGGAACAAAGCATTAACACATAGTGAATACATGAACTCCTCAAACTACGGTCATCACCGGTAAGTATCCTGATTATTGTCACTTCGGGGTTAACGGATCATAACACAAAATAGGTGACTATAGACTTGCAAGATAGGATCAAGAACACTCATATATTGATGAAAACATAATAGGTTCAGATCTGAAATCATGGCAGGGCTGTAGTGGCAAGCATTAAGCATAGCAAAGTCATAGCAACATCAATCTCAGAACATAGTGGACACTAGGGATCAAACCCTAACAAAACTAACTCGATTACATGATTGATCCCATCCAACCCATCACCATCCAGCAAGCCTATGATGGAATTACTCACGCACGGCGGTGAGCATCATGAAATTGGTGATGGAGGATGGTTGATGATGACGATGGCGACGGATTCCCCTCTCCAGAGTCCCGAACGGACTCCAGATCATCCCTCCCGAGAGGTTTTAGGGCTTGGTGGTAGCTCCGTATCGTAAAACGCAATGATTTCTTCTCCCTCATTTTTTTCTCCCCGAAACTCAATATATGGAGGTGGAGTTGGAGTCGGAGAGGCAACAGGGGCCCACGAGGTAGGGGGCACGCCCTAGCGGGGCAGGCGCGCCACCCACCCTCGTGGCAAGGTGGTGGGCCCCCTGGCCTTCATCTTAGTCAGGTATTTTTCTTATTTTCTGAAAAGTGTCTCTGTGAAGTTTTAGGTCATCCCGAGAATGTTTGCTCCTGCACATAAATAACACCATGGTAATTCTGCTGAAAACAGCGTCAGTCCGGGTTAGTTCCATTCAAATCATGCAAGTTAGAGTCCAAAATAAGGGCAAAAGTGTTTGGAAAAGTAGATACATTGGAGACGTATCAACTCCCCCAAGCTTAAACCTTTGCTTGTCCTCAAGCAATTCACTTGACAAATTGAAAGTGATAAAGAAAAACTTTTACAAACTCTATTTGCTCTTGTTGTTGTAAATATGTAAAGTCAGCATTCAAGTTTTCAGCAAAGATTATAACTAACCACATTCACAATAACACATAGGTATCAAATTTACTCATATCGATGGCATAATAAACTAGCGAGCAATAATAATAAATCTTGGATGACAACACTTTCTCAAAACAATCATAATATGATATAGCAAGGTGGCATCTCGCTAGCCCTTTCTGAGACCGCAAAACATAAATGCAGAGCACCTTCAAAGACCAAGGACTGACTAGACATTGTAATTCATGGTAAAATAGATCCAGTCAAGTCATACTCAATGTAAACTAACAGTAATGAATGCAAATGACAGCTGTGCTCTCCAACTGGTGCTTGTTAATAAGAGAATGATGACTCAGCATAAAAGTAAATAGATAGGCCCTTCGTAGAGGGAAGCAAGGATTTTTAGAGGTGCCAGAGCTCGGTTTTGAAACAGAGGTGAATAATATTTTGAGCGGTATACTTTGATTGTCAACATAACAACCAAGAGATGGCGTTATCTTCCATGCTACACACATTATAGGCGGTTCCCAAACAGAATGGTAAAGTTTATACTCCCCCTTCCACCAACAAGTATCAATCCATGGCTTGCTCAAAACAACGAGTGCCTCCAACTAACAGGAGTCCCAGGGGAGTTTTGTTTACAATTATTTTGATTTAGTTTGCATAAAGCATGGGACTAGGCATCCCGGTGACCAGCCATTTATCTCGTGAGTGAGGAGCGGAGTCCACTCCTCTTGAGAATAACCCGCCTAACATGGAAGATACAGACAACCCTAGTTGATACATGAGCTATTCGAGCATACAAAACAGGATATTTATTTGAAGGTTTAGAGTTTGGCACATACAAATTTACTTGGAATGGCAGGTAGATACCGTATATAGGTAGGTATAGTGGACTCATGTGGAATAACTTTGGGGTTTAAGGATTGGATGCACAAGCAGTATTCCCGCTTAGTACAGGTGAAGGCTAGCAAAAGACTGGGAAGCGACCAGCTAGAGAGCGACAACAGTCATGAACATGCATTAAAATTAATCAACACCGAATGCAAGCATGAGTAGGATATAATCCACCATGAACATAAACATCATGGAGGCTATGTTGATTTTGTTTCAACTACATGTGTGAACATGTGCCAAGTCAAGTCGCTTAAATCATTCAGAGGAGGATACCACCCTATCATACCACAACATAACCATTTGAATAGCATGTTGGCACGCAAGGTAAACCATTATAACTCATAGCTAATCAAGCATGGCATAAGGAACTATGATCTCTAGTTGTCATTGCAAACATGTTTATTCATAATAGGCTGAATCAGGAACGATGAACTAATCATATTTACAAAAACAAAAGAGGTCGAGTTCATACCAGCGTCTCTCATCACAGTCAGTCCATCATATTTCATCATAATTGCCCTTCACTTGCACGACCGAATAGTGTGAATAATAATAATAGTGCACGTGCATTGGACTAAGCTGGAATCTGCAAGCATTCAATAAACAGGAGAAGACAAGGCAATATGGGCTCTTTTGTCAGATAAACAATAATGCATATAAGAGCCACTTCAACAATTTAATTATGGTCTTCTCCTATCGACCCCCAAAGAAAAGAAAAGAAATAAAACTATTTACACGGGAAAGCTCCCAACAAGCAAAAGAAGAACATGAAATCTTTTTGGGTTTTCTTTTTAATTACTACTACAAGCATGGAAATTAAACTGATTAAAAGCTACAACTAATTTTTTGTTTTTTCTTAAGGTTTATTAAACACACAAGAAGAAAGCATAAAAAGGAAAATAAACTAGCATGGATGATACAATGAAAAAGTATGAGCACCGACATCTAGCAATGAGTGTGTGAACATAAATGTAATGTGGGTGGAAATACGTACTCCCCCAAGCTTAGGCTTTTGGCCTAAGTTGGTCTATGGCCACGGCTGACCTGGTGGATATCCATAATAATAGCTGGGGTCGTACTATGATGCAGCAGCTATCGCCTGCTGAGCTGCAGGGTGGTGATGAGCGGCCTCCTCTCTCCTATCGTACTCATCTGCCTCTATATCCTCCTCTTGCCTAATAATCAAAGAAGGCGGGAGCAGGGAGAGTAATACGGACAGCACGACGTCTGTCAAAGATTAGTCGATACTGGAGAGGTGATTCATTCCTCTCAACAAACTGGTGGTGAACCATAGCATTAAAATCTAGATAAGCAGGTGGTAATTCAATATCATCTTCGCGTATATCTATACGAAGAAAATTAGCTATGCGGGTTGCATAAATTCCACCAAAGAAATCTCCATTACGTCTATTAAGATGTAACCTACGTGCAACAATGGCTCCAAATTATATGATTTGTCTCCTAACACAGCACTCCTAAGAATACTGAGGTTGGGGACACACATGTGACATGCCTCATCCTTACCATTGATGCATCTACCTATGAAGAGAGCAAAATAATGTATAGCAGGAAAATGAATGCTCCCTATGGTAGCCTGTGTAATATCTCTAGATTCTCCCACAATTATGTTGGCAAGAAAATTTCTAAATTCAGATTTGTGAGGATCCCTTATACTACCCCATTGTGGAAGTTTGCATGCAGTGGTAAAATCCTCTAGGTCCATGGTATAAAATTTATCATAAAGATCAAATAGGACAGTTGGAGAATTACATGAAGTTGAAAATTCAAACCTCCTCACCAAGGAACTAGTGAGAGTGTGATACTGGCTGCACTTCTCTTCCTCGAAGCTCACAAGATCAGCATTACGCAATTATGCGTTAAATTCTTCCTTAATTCCCGCTCGATGCATAAAGTTCTCAGAAGGCCATTCACAAGGACGCATTGGAGCGTCTTTTGGTGGTTCTTCATCAGCATCACGCATTGCAAGCCTGGGTCCTTGCTTCCTTGAAGAACCACCTTGGAACATTTTCCTAAGCATTTTTCTTCCTCTGAAAAATTCTGAATTTTTTTAGTAACTTCAAAATAAAAGTAAACCAAACTCAACAATAGTGATAGCAACTACTCCTACAAGTGCCTAGGGCCTATATCATGCTTCAAAACTACTTTTGACCATATAAATTTGACATGCAAGCTCAAGAACAGGGTCACCTAAGCAACACAATTTTGCAATGAATAAAGCACTAGAACAAAAACTAATTGGACCAATGGAGGAGTCACATACCAAGGAACAATCTCCCCAAGCAGTTTTGTGAGAGGTGCTTTGAGCAAGGAGATCGAAAATGGCAGCAAGATGAGCTAGAACTCGTGCTTGAGCTAGATATTCGTGTTTGTGGGAGGAAGATGAAGTGTGTGGGTACAGGAATAAGTGGAGGAGGGCCACCGTGGGCCCACGAGGCAGGGGCACGCCCTAGAGGGGTAGGCGCGCCCTCCACCCTCGTGGGCAGGTGGTTGGCCCCCCTGGTGTGTTCTCAGTTCCATAAATCATCAAATATTCTAGAAAAAATCATATTTAATTTTCAGGGCATTTGGAGAACTTTTATTTTCGAGGTATTTTTATATTGCACGGATAATCAGATAACTGACGGACAAATATTTATTTTATTTAATATAAATAACAGAAAGTAAAAGTGGGGTACAGAAGGTTGTGCCTTCTAGTTTCATCCATCTCATGGTCATCAAAAGGAATCCACAAACAAGGTTGATCAAGTCTTGTTAACGAACTCATTCCGAATAACATGGAACCGGAGAAATTTCGAATAACACTATGTTACCTCAACGGGGATATGCACATCCCCAATAATAAGAATATCATATTTCTTCTTGACAGTAGTAAGGGGAAATTCAAAACCTCCAAATATAATCGATGGAATTTTTCCAATAGAGTTGATACTATGAACTAGAGGTTGTTTCCTCGGAAAGTGTACCGTATGCTCATTACCATTAACATGAAGAGTGACATTGCCTTTAGTGCAATCAATAACAGCCCCTGCAGTATTCAAAATTGGTCTTCCAATAATAATAGACATACTATAGTCCTTGGGAATACCAAGAATAACAAAGTCCGTTAAAATAGTAACGTTTGCAACTACAACAAGCACATCCTCACAAATACCGACAGGTATAGCAGTTGATTTATCAGCCATTTGCAAAGATATTTCAGTAGGTGTCAACTTATTCAAATCAAGCCTACGATATAAAGAGAGAGGCATGACACTAACACCGGCTCCAAGATCACATAAAGCAGCTTTAACATAGTTTCTTTTAATGGAGCATGGTATAGTTGGTACACCGGGATCTTCAAGTTTCTTTGGTATTCCACCCTTAAATGTATAATTAGCAAGCATGGTGGAAAATTCAGCTTCTGGTATCTTTCTTTTATTTGTAATGATATCTTTCATGTACTTAGCATAAGGATTGGTTTTGAGCATATCAGTTAATCGCATACGCAAAAAGATAGGTCTAATCATTTCAGCAAAGCGCTCAAAATCCTCATCATCCTTTTTCTTGGATGGTTTGGGAGGAAAAGGCATGGGTTTCTGAACCCATGGTTCTCTTTCTTTACCATGTTTCCTAGCAACAAAATCTTTCTTATCATAACGTTGATTCTTTGATTATGGGTTATCAAGATCAACATCACGTTCAATTTCTACATCATTATCATTACTAGGTTGAGCATCATCATGAACATTATTACTAGTTTCAGGTTCATTACCAGATTGTGTTTCAGCATCAGAAATAGAAATATCATTTGGATTCTCAGGTGTTTCAATAACAGGTTCACTAGAAGCATGCAAAGTCCTATCATTTTTCTTTTTCTTCCTTTTAGAAGGACTAGGTGCATCTATATTATTTCTCTGAGAATCTTGCTCAATTCTCTTAGGATGGCCTTCAGGATACAAAGGTTCCTGAGTCATTCTACCAGTCATTATTCGTATTATTCAATTCATTGAGCAAATCATTTTGAGCTAGTACTTGTTCTACTTGAGTTGTAACCATAGAAGCATGTTTACTAATAAGTTTAAGTTCACCTTTAACATTAGCCATATAATCACCCAAGTGTTCAAGCATATTTGAATTGTATTTCAATTGTCTACCAAAATAAGCAATTAAGTCTTCTTGCTTAGCCATAAATTTATCAAACTCATCTAAGCATGGGCTAGCAATTTTAGTAAATGGGATTACAGCTTTATCATATCTATAGAGAGAATTTACCTTTACTACATGTGTCGGGTTATCAAGACCATGAATTTATTCAATAGGAGAAGGATTTGGATTATATGTTTCTTCAACGGGCGGTAAATTAATACATGTATTTCTTCAATAGGAGGAAAATTCTTAACATCTTCAGCTTTAATACCTTTCTCTTTCATAGATTTCTTTGCCTCTTGCATATCTTCAGGACTGAGAAATAGAATACCCCTATTCTTCGGAGTTGGTTTAGGAATAGGCTCAGGAATTGGCTCCGGATGTGTCCAATTATTTTCATTTGTTAACATATTATTCAATAGAGTTTCAGCTTCATCCAGTGTTCTTTCCCTGAAAACAGAACCAGCACAACTATCTAGGTAATCTCTGGAGGCATCGGTTAGTCCATTATAAAAGATATAAAGTATTTCATTTTTCTTAAGAGGATGATCAGGCAAAGCATTAAGTAATTGGAGAAGCCTCCCCCAAGCTTGTGGGAGACTCTCTTCTTCAATTTGCACAAAATTATATATATATATATATCCCTTAAAGCAGCTTGTTTCTTATGAGTAGGGAATTATTTAGTAGAGAAGTAATAAATCATATCTTGGGGACTACGCACACAACCAGGATCAAGAGAATTAAACCATATCTTAGCATCACCCTTTAATGAGAACGGAAATATTTTAAGGATATAAAAGTAGCGAGTTCTCTCATCTTTAGTGAATAGGGTGGCTATATCATTCAATTTAGTAAGATGTGCCACAACAGTTTTAGATTCATAACCATGAAAAGGATCAGATTCAACCAAAGTAATTATATCAGGATCAACAGAGAATTCATAATCCTTATCAGTAACAGAGATAGGTGAAGTAGCAAAAGCAGGGTCAAGTTTCATTCTAGCATTTAGAGATTGCTTACCCCATTTAGCTAATAATTTTTTAAGTTTAGTTCTATTTCTGCAAGCTAAAATAACTAAAGAAGCATCTTGATCAAAAACATAACCCTTAGGAATGGCAAGTGGTTCTTCATCATCACTTTCATCAGTATCATCATATTCAATATTTTCAATTTCTCTAGCCCTAGCAAGGTGTTCATCAAGAAAAGCACTAAGTGGCATAGTAGTATCAGGCATATAGGTAGTTTCATCATAAGTATCATGCATAGCAGAAGTGGCATCATCAATAACATGCGACATATCAGAACGAATAGCAGAAGCAGGTGTAGGTGTCGCAAGCTTACTCAAAACAGAAGGTGAATCAAGTGCGGAGCTAGATGGCAGTTCCTTACCTCCCCTCGTAGTTGAGGGATAGATCTTGGTTTTTGGATCTCTCAAGTTCTTCATAATGATAAGCATATATATATCCCAAGTGACTCAAAGAATAGAGCTATGCTCCCCGGCAACAGCTCCAGAAAATAGTCTTGATAACCCACAAGTATAGGGGATCGCAACAGTTTTCGAGGGTAGAGTATTCAACCCAAATTTATTGATTTGACACATGGGGAGCCAAAGAATATTCTCAAGTATTAGCAGCTGAGTTGTCAATTCAACCACACCTGGAAACTTAATATCTGCAGCAAAGTGTTTAGTAGCAAAGTAATATGACAGTAGTGATAACAGTAGCAAAAGGTAACAGTAGTAAAAGTAATGTTTTTGGTATTTTGTAGTGATGATAGCAATAGCAATGGGAAAGTAAATAAGCGAAGAACAATATATGGAAATCTCGTAGGCAATGGATCAGTGATGGAGAATTATGCCGGATGCGGTTCATCATGTAACAGTCAGGACCTAGGGTGACATAGAACTAGCTCCAGTTCATTGATATAATGTAGGCATGTATTCCGAACATACTCATACGTGCTTATGGAAAAGAACTTGCATGACATCTTTTGTCCTACCCTCTCATGGCAGTGGGGTCCTTACGGAAACTAAGGGATATTAAGGCCTCCTTTTAATAGAGTACCGGAACAAAGCATTAACACATAGTGAATACATGAACTCCTCAAACTACGGTCATCACCGGTAAGTATCCCGATTATTGTCACTTCGGGGTTAACGGATCATAACACATAATAGGTGACTATAGACTTGCAAGATAGGATCAAGAACAGTCATATATTGATGAAAACATAATAGGTTCAGATCTGAAATCATGGCACTCGGGCCCTAGTGACAAGCATTAAGAATAGCAAAATCATAGCAACATCAATCTCAGAACATAGTGGACACTAGGGATCAAACCCTAACAAAACTAACTCGATTACATGATAGATCCCATCCAACCCGTCACTGTCCAGCAAGCCTACGATGGAATTACTCACGCACGGTGGTGTGCATCATGAAATTGGTGATGGAGGATGGTTGATGATGACGATGGCGACGGATTCCCCTCTCCGGAGCCCCGAACGGACTCCAGATCAGCCCTACCGAGAGGTTTTAGGGCTTGGCGGCGGCTTCGTATCGTAAAACGCGATGATTTCTTCTCCCTCATTTTTTTCTGCCCGAAACTCAATATATGGAGGTGGAGTTGGAGTCAGAGAGGCAACAGGGGGCCCACGAGGTAGGGGAGCGCGCCCCCCACCCTCGTGGCAAGGTGGTGGGCCCCCTGGCCTTCTTCTTTGGCAGGTATTTTTCTTATTTTCTGAAAAGTGTCTCCATGAAGTTTCAGGTCATTCCGAGAACGTTTGCTCCTGCACATAAATAACACCATGGTAATTCTGCTGAAAACAGCGTCAGTCCGGGTTAATTCCATTCAAATCATGCAAGTTAGAGTCCAAAATAAGGGAAAATGTATTTCGAAAAGTAGATACGTTGAAGAAGTATCAGTGTCTTAGCAGTTTATTGGAGAAGTTGCGATTCTTCCGATTCCCATCATCATGGTTTCCGGCGGAGGATTGGTTGAAGGCCGTGAGATCCGTCTCGGCTCGCTCGTCTTCATCACCGATGACTCCGCTTGGCTCCACGAGGCTCCACTGGACGTCGAGGTGCTCCCTGTCCGTGGGGCGACGCACTTCCGCGCCTGCGTCCGCGGTGTCCTTCTTTGACAGCCGTCGACTCAGTATTGGTCGGCTCCTACGACATCCTCGCTTCCCGTTGTTCGCCGGAGCCAGCGATCCGGTCGGTCGCGGCTTCAGCGGTGGGTGAGGCATGCGGTGCCCCGCCAATCGGCCACCCCACAAATCGCGGTGATCGAGCCTGATGAAACTCTCTATGGCATGTTCGACTGGCTCCGTCGAGAGTGCATCCGAGTGCGATAGCAGCGACCCTGTGGTGGAAGTTTTGATGGTCAATGGACCCCACAGTCCTCCTGGCTTCACCCGTGATGATGGTGGTGATGGCGTCGGCGACCCATCACATGCCCACGAGGAGTACTGCCCCAAGCCCCTCGCTTTGCAGCGGAGGGAAGAGCTTCGCTGCCATAACATGGATGCACTTCACACTCCTATCGTTGGAGAAACCCCCAAGGCCTAGGCCTTGGAGGAGGCGCGCCTGGCCAACTTGGCTGAGCGCACTCGACTGGAGAACCTCCAGCACGCACTCGACGAGCGTGCTCGCCAGCGAATTCCTGAATCTAGTCGACGACGACTTTTTCCGCCTCCGACTCAGGTATACCAAACTCTGATCCAGAATCTCACAGCTGCAGCTCGAATAGCAGAGTCAATTCAACCTTCCCAGTCAGAAGCTGGCCGAGGTTTGATGCAGATCCGGGCTTTGCTCTAGGCAGCGGGAGAACAGAATACAGCAGTATCTCAGTCGCGGAATAGGATTCATAGCAGATATGTGGTGGCAGACACTGTCCAATCTGCTCACAGCCCAAGATCGCCTCCGCGGCATGAGGAACATGGGCACCGACAAGATCAGTACAGGAACCGCAAGCGGTATGATCATCGACTTGACCACGATGACCGTCGTCGAGTGCCCACGCCTCCTCCGAGGAGTGGGTCATACGTGCCTCGGCGGCAAGATGACAGGTGCCCCCACAGCGGCGAACGAAGAATTCCAGTCGATCCTAGAGAGCTAGGCTTTGATGCAAGATCTATCCTCGTTCAAGGTCTGGTGGATAGGAACAGGGCTCACAGAGAAGGTCGCGATAGAGATCATCCGACTGGAAGCAGGGTGCATGTTTCAGGACCCGAGTGTTTTAGCAGAGCCATCAGAGCAGCAGTGATTCCTCCCAACTTCAGGTTGGCGACTGGAGTCAGCAAGTTCACCGTTGAGTCCAAGCCAGACACTTGGCTTGAGGACTACCGAGTGGTTGTGCAGATTGGTGGCGGCAATGATGATGTGGCTATGAAGCACCTCCCCTTGATGTTGGAGGGCTAAGCCAGAGCGTGGTTGAATCAGTTGGCTCCTGGCAGTATATATAGTTGGGAAGAACTTGCTCGAGTGTTTGTTAGGACCTTTGAAGGCACTTGCAAAAGGCCGGCAGGGTTGACAGAATTGCAGTGTTGTGTCCAGAAACCGAATGAAACCTTGAGGGATTATATCCAGAGATGGATCACGCTGCACCATACAGTGGAGAATGTGTCATATCACCAAGCAATTTGTGCCTTCAAGGAAGGCGTTAAGTATCGGGAGTTGAATCTGAAATTCGGTCGGACAGGAGATATGACTCTGACTCGGATGATGGAGATTGCCACCAAAGACGCTAATGGTGAAGAGGAAGACCGACTCCGGAGTGGTAAGAACCAAACAGTCGTCCAAGAAACCGGAGGAGGGAATTCCAGTCGGAAACAGAAGCGAAAGGCTGAACCAGCTGCTCCTGGTGAAGCTTTAGCTGTTACCCAAGGAAAGTTCAAAGGAAAGCCCAAGGGGCCCTGGGCTCCCAAAAAAGTGAAGGATAAAGATGGGAATGATGTGTTGGACTTACCATGCCATATTCATACCAAAAAAGATGAAGAGGGGAACATCATTTACCCTAAACACACCACTCGACAGTGTCGTTTCCTTATCCAGTAGTTCCGAGAGAAACAACCCAAGGAGAAGGAAAAGGAGTCGGACGGAAGTAAGGATAGGGAGGAAGATGATGGTTTTCCCAATGTCAATTCCACACTAATGATTTTTGCTGATGTTGAAAGCAAAAGTCGGTTGAAAGTTATTAACAGGGAAGTAAACATGGTTGCTCCTGCAACACCCAGTTATCTGAAGTGGTCTCAGACTACCATCACATTCGACCAGTCAGACCATCCAGCTCATATAGCAACCCCTGGGAGGCAAGCACTGGTGGTCGACTCGGTAGTTGAAGGCACTCGACTGACTAAAGTGCTGATGGACAGTGGCAGTGGCTTGTATATCCTTTATGTTGAAACCTTGAAGGGAATGGGCATTCCGATGTCCAAGATTAGTGAAAGAAACATGAGTTTCCATGGCGTTATTCCTGGCAAGAAAGCCCAGTCACTCGGCCATATCGCCCTTGACGTGGTTTTCGGTGATTCCAAGAACTACCGCAAGGAAAAGTTGACATTTGAGGTAGTGGATTTCAAGAGTGCTTACCATGCTATTCTGGGTAGGCCCGCTTATGCATGTTTTATGGCTCGACCATGTTACGTGTATCTGAAATTGAAGATGCCCGGTCCTAAAGGAGTAATCACTGTCACTGGCAATCAGAAGAAGGCGGAAGAGTGCTTCCAAAAGGGCTCAAAAATTGCTGATGCACAGATGGCAGTAGTAGAACTGCAAGAGTATCAGAAGAATGTAGATCTGAGTGATTTGCTACGAGCCAAGAAGCCCGCCACAGACTTTGCATTTCAGTCATCAGGGGAAACGAAGCTGATTCATATTCACCCGACCGACCCCAATGCTGCTCCGACCCATATCTCGTCAACACTCGATGGCAAATAGGAAGAAGCGCTCATCCAGTTCCTCCATGAGAACTGGGACATCTTTGCATGGAAACATTCTGACATGCCGGGTGTACCCAAGGGACTGGCTGAGCATCGTTTGCAAGTCGACCCAAAGGTAAAACCAGTCAAGGAACATCTCCGACGGTCCGCCGTCCAGAAGAGAAAAGCAATCAGAGAGGAAGTGGCTCGGCTCCTAGCAGCTGAGTTCATCCGTGAAATCTACCACTCCGAGTGGCTCGCCAATGTTGTCATGGTCCCCAAGAAGGACGACTCACTTCGTAGGTGCATTGACTTCAAGCATATCAATCGGGCCTGCCCGAAAGATCATTTCCCTCTCCCCCGCATCGACCAAATCGTCGACTCAACTGCGGGGTGTGGGCGTTTGTCTTTTTTGGACACCTATTCTGGGTACCATCAGATCCTACTATATGGTCCCGATGAGATAAAAACGGCTTTCATCACTCCATTCGGATGCTTTTGTTATGTCACTATGCCATTCGGCTTGAAGAACGCCGGAGCCACATTCATGAGGATGATCTAGAAGTGTCTGCTCACTCAAATCACTCGGAATGTGGAAGCATACATGGATGGCATTGTGGTGAAGTCACGTAAAGGTTCTGACCTGTTGGCTAATCTTGCTGAAACCTTTGCCAATCTCATAGATATGATATCAAGCTGAATCCATGAAAATGCACATTCAGAGTTCCTGGCGGAAAGTTACTCGGTTTTCTCGTTTCCGAACGAGGGATCGACGCTAACCCAGAGAAAGTTGGTTCTATACTTCGGATGAAACGCCCTGTGCGTGTGCACGATGTCCAGAAGCTTACTGGTTGTTTAGCCGCCTTCAGTCGATTCATTTCTCGCCTCGGTGAAAAGGCATTGCCTCTTTACCGACTGATGAAGAAGTCTGATAAGTTCGGGTGGACTCCCGAAGCTGACGCAGTGTTTTCAGAGCTCAAAGCCCTGCTTTCCACCCAGCCAGTGCTTGCTGCGCCAATCAGCAACGAGCCTTTACTGCTTTATATTGCAGCCATTGGACAAGTTGTCAGTACAGTACTCACGGACGAGCGGGAAGAAGAAGGAAAAGCCTATAAAGTTCAGCGTCTAGTATATTATGTTTCTGAAGTTTTGACTCCGTCGAAACAAAGATATCCACATTATCAGAAGCTTGTTTATGGGATTTACATGACCACAAAGAAAGTTGCACACTACTTCTCTGATCATTCCATGACAGTCGTCAGCGACGCTCCATTATCAGAGATTCTAAACAACAGAGACACAGTTGGTCGAGTGGCAAAGTGGGCGATTGAACTCCTTCCCCTGGACATCAAATTTGAGGCAAAGAAGGCCATCAAGTCCCAAGCAATAGCTGATTTCCTCGTCGAGTGGATCGAACAACAACTTCCGGCCCAAATCCACTCGGAGCATTGGACCATATTCTTCGATGGGTCCAAGATGCTGAATGGTTCCGGTGCTGGGGTGGTGTTGGTATCCCCCCGCGGTGACAAACTTAGCTATGTTCTCTAGATTCACTTTGACTCCTCCAACAATGAAGCCGAATATGAGGCACTTCTGTATGGGTTGTGCATGGCCATTTCACTCGGCGTCCGTCGCCTCATGGTCTATGGCGACTCAGATTTGGTGGTCAATCAAGTAATGAAGGAGTGGGATGTCAGAAGCCCAGCTATGACTGGTTATTGCAATGCGGTGAGAAAGCTAGAAAAGAGATTTGAGGAATTAGAGCTGCATCACATCCCTCGACTGAAAAATCAAGCGGCCGATGATCTGGCAAAGATAGGCTCAAAAAGAGAAGCCGTTCCCAGCAATGTTTTCCTGGAGCATATTCGTACACCTTCAGTTCAAGAAGATCCCTTCGCTGAAGAGCCCCCACAGCCGAAGAGTGCCACCGATCCGACTGAAATCGAGATTCCAGCTGTGGTCGACTTGATCATGGAAGGTTTGGTCATCACCCCCGATTGGACAGTACCATATATCGCATACATTCTTAGAAGGGAACTTCCAGAAGATGAAGAAGAGGCTCGATAGATCGTCCATCGATCTAAAGCCTTTACTGTGATAAGAGGACAGTTGTTCAGAGAAAGTGTGACTGGAGTTTGCCAGAAATGCATAACGCCTGAAGAAAGTTGAGTGATCTTGAATGACATCCACTCGGTGACCTGTGGTCATCATGCGTCCTCTCGGACCATTGTGGCCAAAGCATACCGAGCGGGATTTTACTGGCCGCGGGTAAATGAGATGGCATAAGAAATAGTCGACAGATGTGAAGGTTGCCAGTTTTACTCCAACATGTCTCACAAGCGTGCGTCGGCCCTGAAGACCATTCCACTTGTTTGGCCCTTTGCTGTTTGGGGGTTGGACATGGTTGGACCTCTGAGGACTGGTAGGAGTGGATTCACTCATGTGCTTGTAGCAGTCGACAAGTTCACCAAGTGGATTGAGGCCAAGCCTATCAAGAACCTTGATACCAGCACTGCTGTCGGCTTCATCAGAGAGATAACATTCAGATATGGTGTTCCACGCAGCATCATCACTGACAACGGATCAAACTTCGACTCTGATGAGTTCAGAACTTTTTGTGCTTCACAAGGTACTCGAGTCGACTATGCCTCAGTTGCCCATCCCAAGTCGAATGGACAAGCTGAAAGAGCAAATGGATTGATTCTCAAAGGATTGAAAGCCCGACTAATGCGTGACCTCAAACACGCAACAGGAGCCTGGGTCGACGAACTTCCATCAGTATTGTGGGGATTGAGGACAACTCCCAATCGGTCGACTGGCAGAACCCCGTTTTTCTTGGTTTACGGAGCTGAAGTTGTACTTCCGAGTGACTTGCTCCACAATGCGCCTCGAGTCGAGCTTTTCTGAGAGGAAGAAGCAGAACAAGCACGACAAGATGCAGTTGATCTCTTGGAAGAAGAAAGAGAGATGGCCTTGATACGATCAACCATCTATCAGCAAGACCTGCATCGATTCCATGCCAGAAATGTGAGGGTCGAGCATTTCAAGAGGGAGACTCGGTTCTCCGAGTGGATCAGCAGAAACCACACAAGCTTGCTCCCTCTTGGGAAGGCCCCTTCGTTATCACCAGAGTACTCCATAATGGAGCGTACCACCTCTACAACGTCGAGCACAAGAAAGACGAGCCACACGCTTTGAATGCGGAGCTGCTCCGCCCCTTTTATACCTAAACACTTAGTCTGTTGAGATGTAATAAGAAGCACCTTTGTAGTTTGTTTATCAAATACAAGAGTTTTTACAATCTTATGAAAATGATTGTCGATTGTTTATGTTTGTTTCTGAAATCCCCCAGTGGGTGGCTTAGCTGTGAATCCCTTTCACCTAAGTTTCAAAAATCCTACCGAGTGATGAGCAAGTCTCTCACTCGGAGGCTTAGCTGCGAATCTGTTTCGCCTAAGTTGAAAAAATCCTACTGGGTGATGAGCAAGTCTCTCACTCGGAGGCTTAGCTGCAGTCCAGTACTCGCCTAAGTTCAAAAAAAAAATCCTACCGAGTGATGAGCAAGTCTCTCACTCGGGGGCTTAGCTGCAGTCCAGTACTTGCCTAAGTTGAAAAAATACTACCGAGTGATGAGAAAGTCTCTCACTCGGAGGCTTAGCTGCAGTCCAGTACTCGCCTAAGTTGAAAAAATCCTACCGAGTGATGAGCAAGTCTCTCACTCAGGGGCTTAGCTGCAGTCCAGTACTCACCTAAGTTGAAAAAATCCTACCGATTGATGAGCAAGTCTCTCACTCGGGGGCTTAGCTGCAGTCCAGTACTCGCCTAAGTTGAAAAAACCCCATCGAGTGATGAGCAAGTCTCTCACTCAGGGGCTTACCTGCAGTCCAGTACTCGCCTAAGTCGAAAAAATCCTACCGAGTGATGAGAAAACCTCACACTCGGGGGCTTAGCTGCAGCCCAATGCTCGCCTAAGTTTCAAAAATCCTACCGAGTGATGAGCAAACCTCACACTTGGGGGCTTAGCTGTAGCCCAGTGCTCGCCTAAGTTTCAAAAATCCTATCGAGTGATGAGCAAACCTCACACTCGGGGGCTTAGCTCCAGCCCAATGCTCGCCTAAGTTTCAAAAATCCTACCGAGTGATGAGCAAACCTCACACTCGGGGGCTTAGCTGCAGCCCAGTGCTCGCCTAAGTTTCAAAAATCCTACCGAGTGATGAGCAAACCTCACACTCGGGGGCTTAGCTGCAGCCCAATGCTCGCCTAAGTTTAAAAAATCCTACCGAGTGATGAGAAAACCTCACACACGGGGGCTTAGCTGCAGCTCAGTGCTCGCCTAAGTTTCAAAAATACTACCAAGTGATGAGCAAACCTCACACTCGGGGAGCTTAGCTGCAGCCCAGTGCTTGCCTAGGTTTAAAAAAACATCCCTATCCGCAAGGACGGCGAGGTGCAGGTCGACTGCAATCCTCTCCACGGAGCTACGCTACAAGTACAATGTCCGCTCCATCCCTATCCGCAAGGACGATGAGGTGGAGGTCGATTGTAATCCTCTCCATGGAGCTATGCTACAAGTACAATGTCCGCTCCATCCCTATCCGCAAGGACGACGAGGTGCAGGTCGACTGCAATCCTCTCCACGGTGCTACGCTACAAGTACAATGTCCGCTCCATCCCTATCCGCAAGGACAACGAGGTGCTGGTCGACTGCAATCCTCTCCACGGAGCTACGCTACAAGTACAATGCCCGCTCCATCCCTATCCGAAAGGACGACGAGGTGTAGGTCGACTGCAATCCTCTCTACGGAGCTGCGCTACAAGTACAATGTCTGCTCCATCTCTATTCACAAGAACGACGGGGTGCAGGTTGACTGCGATATCCTCCTGAGAGTTGCATCTCAAAGAATATTCCAAGTGAAGAATAATCTCCACTCGAAGATAAATGCAAGAGCGTGCAGAAGATAAACCAAGATCAAATAAAATCGCAAAGGTCTCAGGATGAAGACAAAAGTACTCGGGCTTCGGACCCTAAAGAGTTTAACGGTTACAATAACCACTCGGCATACTGAGGCAAATTTAAAGCAAGTTTGAGTATCAAGTTGGTTCACTCAGCAGGAGGTGGACTGGCAGGCTCGACGAACTCATCCAAGTCCATCCCGTCTGCGATCCGAATGGTAGCAACAATGAAAGTTTCCATGAAGGACTGGAAGTCGTGCCTTTATGTGTTGGCGACCTTGATCGCCGCCAGCTTCTCTTCTCGAGCCTCTCTGCAGTGGACCCTGACCAGTGACAGAGCCACGTCAGCACCGCAGTGGGCGGAGGACTTCTTCCATTCCTGCACTCGGACAGGGACCTCATTGAGTCGAGCCATCAGAGACTCGAGATCATTCTGAAGTGTTGCCCTTGGCTAGAGTGATGAGTCGATGCAGGAAACTGCCACCTTCAGACGGGCAAGGTAACTTGTAACACTGGCGACACGGGATTCTAGTTGAAGCACATTCATAGCAGCCTCGTCGCCGACTGGAGAAAGGATTGGGTCCAATCCTGTCTCGATTTGTCTAGTCTCCTCTTCAAAGTTTTTGAAGAATTCTGCAGTCAAGGAGTTAATGAGTCGACTGGCCAAGACTAACCTGCAAACAGTAAAATAGTCGAGTAAAAGAGGATACGTTCGAGCATAAGAAAGAGTTTCTTGGCGAGAGCCTTCAAATAAGCTTCCAGATCATTCCTCCTACGCGTCATGCTTTCCAGCTGGTCGGTCAGAGCCACCTTATCTTTCTTCAGATGAGTCGCCTCTCGATTCGATTCAGTGAGTGACGACTTCAGCTTGTTGATTTCTTCCTCTAGCACACCGACTGAAGCCAGTTTCTGGTCAGCAAGGGTAGCCTTCTCTTGAGCCTCTTTCTACGCAGCTGCAAGGTCCAAGTCTTTCTTCTAAGTTTTGTTGGGCCAGCTCCAGGTCAAGGTGGAGTTGCCTCTGCTTCTCCTCAAACTCGGCGAACTTGGAAATGAGGGTGCAAGATTTCTACCGTAAGTAAAAGACATATCAATCGACGAGATCAAAGATTATTTACTTCCGAGTGAATAAAGCTTCAAGACTAAAAGAAAAGTACTCAGACCCCAGATGACTGCTAGTAATCGACAGCAGTCTCGAGGACTACTCCCAGTAGGTGCACTTGGCGTGCCCCCACTGGTTTGGATTTTATTCGGCTGGTCCGCCCAGACTGAATAAAAAAGTGCTCAGACCCCAGTCGACTGTCAACAGTTGACTGCGGTCTCGGGGACTACACCCAGTGGGTGCACTTAGCGTGCCACCACTGGTTTAGATCTCACTCGACCAGACCGAGTGGAAGAGTGTAAATAATACAGACGACAAAACACCCAGTGGGTGTATAGATTCGAAGCATACAATAAGAGATTGTGCGAAGGGAAATATTTAGGAAGCATATCCTAACAAGATAAGTTCAGTCAGAAGTCAAGTTCAGTCAGAAGTCAACTTACCTGGACATTGGATCGAAGATCCGCGCTGGCGTCGTAAGAAGCCTGACTATTTTCGTGCACCGCCTTCATCCGCTCCATCATTACACCAGCCTGACGGATAGCCTCCGCGGCGGCGTCTGACTGGCTTTCCGGAACATGATAGGTGGTGAAGAAGGGGACATATGGTCCAGATGCAGCAGCTTGGGGCTCCAAGGCATGAGGTTGGATGGCTGAAGAAAACACTGGTACAATCGACGGTGCGGGGTGCTCAATCGACACTGGGTATCAAAGGTTACAGAGGCTCTACTCGCATCTTCGGGTCGTTGGACTGTTGGTTCTGTTGCTGGTTCTGACCGAGATATCCTGCCAGCTGTTGTTTTCTTGCTCTCCCTGGGCCTCAGTGGCACGTCCTCGTCATCATCCGGAAGCTCAATGACATTGGGAGGGGCTGCAAAAAAGTTAGCGGACTCCAGATGAGTCACCAGAAGTTAATCGACCATACAATCGAGAACGAGATCATGAGGTTTATACCTGGATTGGAGGTGACCGCATCTTCCATGTCCTCGTCTTCATACTGGCGAGTGGAAGTCCCAGAGGTAGCGGCACTACAAATTTCAGAGTTCAGTCGGTCATGTCTGACGAAATGAATCGACTCAAGTCCAGATTCATACTAAAGCAAGAAATCAAGTCCAACTAATACCCGGAAGTAATGGGGATGGCCACTTTGATCTTCGACAAGGCCTTTGGCAGTTTGGACGGCGCAGCTTTTTGTTGCTTCGACGCCTTTTCGGTCGATGCTGGAGAGGACGTTCGAGGGCGCTTTGATGACTGCCCAGTCTGCGCGGTCGCCTTGCTGGACAGTGAGAAAGCTTGGATCGTTTCTCCCTACGAGGAGGAGAGTCGACCTCTTCTTCATCAATCGGGTCGTCGCTGTCCTCGTCTTCCTCGTTGTCAAAGTGCCATTCACCGCTCTCACCTCCACTCGCTTCTCCCTCTGGGTCCTACTCCCCGTTGGGCATCGAGTACATCTCAGTCAGGGCCTAGAAGACAACAAACAAGAAAAGAGGCAGTCAGGTTATAGCAGACAACAACTTGATCAATCAAGAAAACACTCGACCATGTGGAGTCATACCTTGTCAGTCTCGTATGAGTTATTGAGTGGATGAATCCTCCGGGATCCCCTGGGGTTGTCTTTGTTGCCAGTGATACTCTTCAGCCACCCTTCCAACGTAGCATCATCGACCTCCTCTGGATGGATCCGAGTGGTGTCGTCGATGCCCGAATACATCCACATCAGATGGTCACGGGCTTGAAGTGGTTGGATGCGTGCCTGAGGAAGACTTCCAACAGATCCATATCGGTTACCCCATCACGAACAAGTTGAACTACTCGCTCGACCAGCACCTTCACTTGCGCCTTCTCCTCTAGGATCACTTTCAAAGCAGAGGGCTTCTCCACTCGGGCCATGGAAAAGGGGGGAAGTCCAGTCGACTGACCTGGGGTCGGCTGGTCCTTGCAATAGAACCAGGTCGACTGCCACCCTCGAACCGACTCAGGAAGGATCATGGCTGGGAAAGTACTCTTACTCCTCATTTGGATCCCAAGACCCCCCGCACATCTGAATCACTTGCGTTCTCTCGTCACTCGGGTTGGCCTTCTTGACCGACTGAGAATGGCAGGTGAATATGTGCTTGAAGAACCCCGAGTGTGGCCTACAGCCCAGGAAGCTCTCGCACATGGACACAAAAGCAGTAAGATATACGATGGTGTTCGGGGTGAAGTGCTGGAGTTGCGCCCCAAAGAAGTTCAAGAAACCTCGAAAGAAAGGGTGGGGAGGCAAGGAAAACCCGCGGTCGACGTGAGTAGCGAGGAGGACGCGCTCATCCTCCTGTGGCTGCGGCTCGGTCTCATTCCCCGGGAGTCGCGCCGATTCATGGGGAATCAATCCTCCCTCGACCAGATTGTCAATGTCGTCCTGGCGGATCATTTAGCGAATCCAGTCGCCCTGGATCCAGCCCGGTGGCAAGCCGACCCTCGAAGAAGATCCACCTCGGCCGGACTTCTTCCCCTTCGCCTTCGCCGTCGCCTTCTTCGCACGCTCCAATTCCACCATCTTCTCCTTCCCCATGGCAGCGGATCGAGTTCGAACGGAGCGACGACGCCGAGAACGGAGGCAGTTGCGGTGGAGAAAACAGAGGAGGAAGGGGAAGAATGGGAACGCACTATGCGAAAAACCCCATCCGACGCCTTATATGAAGTCATTTCCGAGTGGCTGACTCGTGGGCCCAGGTGAGCTGATCAAATCCTGCAACAGTCGCGCACGCGATACATGGCGAAAAAGGTGGCGCAGTGATCGAGGCAGCCTGCCTAATCCATCCCGATTACTGCGGCCTCCTCCGCTTGGCGCGCTTTCCAAAATTCGAATCTCGCGAAATCCGCAGGCGGCAGAACAACCCGTCAGACGGAGGATTTTTCCCATATCAACACTCGAAGCTTAACAATGAAAGTTCACTGGACAAAACCAAGAATGGATCAAGGCGACTTAACAAGCAGTTGAAGTCATCATGGATGTTCATTCGACCTCTAGACAAGACATTTCTGAAGCGCAAAAGCTGAATTGGGGAGGTTATCAATTCCTTCTCCACTCAAACCCTGAACCATTTGGGGGCTAATGATGAAGATATGTACCTAGGGTAGGGTCATAGGCCTGACCGAGACACCCTCCCCTAGGACGTCACCTTAAAACTAGAAGCATTCGAAGAGGAGTCATCATCCACTCGACCATGAGGACTTCCACTCGGAAGACTTGAAGTCACTCGACCGCAGGGACTGTCACTCGACCACCAGAAGGTCTAAGGTCACTCTAGACCACAACGGTCGGACATCACCTCATAGCTTTAATGGTCATTATGTCTCTTTATTTACTAGCTTTACCAGTAACGTCTCCCCTTCAATGTACCTTAAACCCTTTGTAACGTGGGTCGGCTAGGGTCCTGGCGCACTCTATATAAGCCACCCCCCTCCACAGGCACAAGGGTTCGCATCTTTTGTAAACACACACACACACACATATAATCCAGTCGACCGCCTCAGGGCACCAAGATGTAGGGCTGTTACTTCTTCCGAGAAGGGCCTGAACTCGTAAAACTCGTGTGTACAACTACTCCATAGCTAGGATCTTGCCTCCTCATACCTACCCCCCATTCTACTGTCAATCTTAGAACCACGACAGATAGACTGAGGAGTGGTACCTGTCCCTGTATGTGCCCATCCTTCTAGCGCTACATGTGCCACTGGCTAGTTGAGGTCACTCTTTCAAATCACCATGGTGAGACATTTTATGATTCCTTTTTATTTATGCACCCACCTGATAGGTGGGACCTATGTAAATAGATAAAAAAATGTGTCGTAGCTGGTTCGGATGGATATTGGCGCGTGCGTGGGAGACACAACATTCTCTAGTTAAGGAATATGTGTTTATCCTCAAAAAAGAAAAGGCCTTCTTCGCGCTTCCGCATGCATGAGAATTTGGTTCTGCTTGCAATATGGATGATACCTGGAGGATGAAGTGAACAGAGGCATGCTAGCACGGGAGACCTATTTCCACTATACAATACTACTCATGTTCATACTACTCCTACTACTACTACTACTACTACTACTACTACTACTACTACTAGTAGTAGTAGTAGTAGTAGTAGTAGTAGTAGTAGTAGTAGTAGTAGTAATAGTAGTACAACTGTGGTACACTTGATAGTCAAAATATTATTCATCCGGTCCTCATAGTGAACTGACAAGACCCTACGCCCGAGGTGACACCAGCCCAGGCGGCATGTTCGGGTTACCAAAGTCAGCCTCCCCTTGTGCACTATGCAGTCACTATCACTGCAGTTGTATAGCATGCCTCGCCTCGTCTCCCTCTCCGCTAGCTTTGGGTTCAATCTTGCGGTGTCCTTTCCCAGTGACAGTAGGGGCAGCAAGGCATGTATTGTTGGGGAATGCAGTATTTAAAAAAAATTCCTACGATCACGCAAGATCTATCTAGGGATGCATACCAACGAGAGGGGAGAGTATGTCTATGTACCCTCATAGACCGAAAGCGAAAGCGTTAAGAAACACGGTTGATGTAGTCGAACATCTTCGCGATCCAACCGATCAAGTACCGATCGCACGGCACCTCCGCGATCTACACACGTTCAGCTCAGTGACGTCCCTCGTACTCTTGATCCAGTTGAGGCCGAGGGAGAGTTTCTTCAGCATGATGGCGTGTTGACAATGATGATGAAGTTACCGGCGCAGGGCTTCGCCTAAGCACTACGAAGATATGACCGGGTGTGTATCTGTGGAGGGGGGCACCGCACACGGCTAAAACAATTGTCAACTTGTGTGTCTATGGGGTGCCCCCTCCACCGTATATAAAGGAGGGGAGGAGGGGGTCGGCCGGCCCTCATGGTGCGCCCCCAAGGGGGATTCCTACTCCTACTAGGAGTAGGTTTCCCCCCTTTCCTAGTCCTAATAGGAGGCGGAAGGAAGGGGAAGAGAAGAAGAAGGAAAGGGGGGTCGGCCCCCCTCCCAATTTTGATTGGGCTTGGGGGGGGGGGGCGCCCCCACCTCTTGGCCGCCTGCTCTCTCTTCCACTAAAGCCCATGTAGGCCCATTTAGCCCCCGGGGGGTCCCGGTAACCCCCCTGGTACTCCGGTATATGCCCGAACTCATCCGAAACCATTTCGGTGTCCAAGCATAACCTTCCAATGTATCAATCTTCATGTGCCGGCCATTTCGAGACTCCCCGTCATGTCCGTGATCACATCTAGGACTCCGAACTATCTTTGGTACATCAAAACACACAAACTCATGATACCTATCATCATCGAACGTTAAGCATGCGAACCCTACGGGTTTGAGAACTACGTAGACATGACCGAGACTCATCTCCGGTCAATAACCAATAGCGGAACTTGGATGATCATATTGGTTCCTACATATTCTATGGAGATCTTTATTGGTCAAACCGCATAACAACATACATTTGTTCCCTTTGTCATCGGTATGTTACTTGCCCGAGATTCGATCGTCGGTATCATCATACCTAGTTGAATCTCATTACCGGAAAGTCTCTTTACTCGTTACGTAATGCAACATCCCGCAACTAACTCATTAGTCACATTGCTTGCAAGGCCTATAGTGATGTGCATTACCGAGAGGGCCCAGAGATACCTCTCCGATAATCGGAGTGACAAATCCTAATCTCGATCTATGCCAACTCAAGAAACACCATCGGAGACACCTGTAGAGCATATTTATAATCACCTAGTTACGTTGTGACGTTCGATAGCACACTAAGTGTTCCTCCGGTATTCGGGAGTTGCATAATCTCATAGTCATAGGAACATGTATAAGTTATGGAGAAAGCAATAGCAATATACTAAACGATCATAGTTGTTGGGGTTACTAATCCACGAGCACCTATGGGACCGGCGGACCGAGTCCCTTTCGGTTCGGCGGGGGCGAGGGTCGCACGAAGAGCGGATCGAGGCGAAGCACACGAGCAGTTTACCCAGGTTCGGGCCGCACGGATGCGTAAAACCCTACTCCTGCTTTGTGGTTTGTATTGAGTTCTTGCTCGGGAGCGCGGAGTGATGCAGTACACCCCAGCAGCTAACGAGACCGAGCTTGAGTGTTCTCTTCCTCCCCCCTCCCCTCTACGTTGCGCATGGGCCTCCTTTTATATGCTCAAGGGGTCACCGACATGTGGCAACGTAGACAAGGGTAAAAATGGAAAGGTGTTGCGGTTGGTATAGCTACCTGCTACAGTGTATCATACCTAACCCTGACGGCAGGGGACCAGGGCATTAAATGCCCGTCTGCGTCGCCTAAATAGTGCAAAAGGGACCGTCAGGGACGCCACCGCTCGCCACGATGGCAATCTTGTCAGCGTCACTTGCCACCGCGCACCGCTGGCTGCACAGCCTCCCGCCACGTACGCCTGGAAGGGTCCCAGAGCGACACGTTGGTGGATGTGCTGGAGCGCGGGCACAGAGTGGTGGCTTGCCGCGGCAAGCGCCTTGCCGCGGTCGTTGTCTTGTCGCGTCCGGGAGCTTGTCGCTCACCGGGCCTTGCCGGGACGCGTGGCGCGTCGCGGCAAGTTCCTTGAGATGCCTTGGTTGGCCTTCCCGGCAAGCTCCTCTTGCCGGGGTCTTGTCTCCTTGGCTTGGATACTTTGTCCTTGAATGGCTCCAAAGGAACCACGGAGGACCTTGGCGGTCACCCGGCAAGCCTTGCCGCGGGATGCTGCGACTGCCCGTGCACAAGTTCGGGATACTAGGGTACCCCTACTCTAGTACACCGACAGGAGCCCCCGGGCCTGGGCCATACACGGTGCCGAGCGCTGTTGGGCCAGGCCCAAAACAGGGCACGGGCACGCGCGGCCTGGGTTACGCCGTATCTCTCCCCGTATCCACCGCGCCCTCCCCGAACGGCACGCGTTGAATGCGGCGTCGTGGGAGAGATCGTGGGTGGTTTCTTTATTCGGAAAGGCGGAACGTCCGCCCCCTCCCTCTTTATAAGCATGGGAAACAGGGGTAGTTCGCCCATTCGCCGGTTGCTACTCCAATCTCGGAAACCTCCGCCGCTCCCTCGTCTTCCCAAAGCTGAAAGAGAGCAGCGCCCCGCCCCCCATCGCCACCAGCACCACCAACGCCGTCGACCTCCTCCACCACTTCCGCCATGGCTCCGAGAGCCGACAAAGGGAAGGTTGTGAAGTCGACCGAGGCGCAGCGGCTTGCGGCGCTGCGAAAGGAGCGGGCAATCTTCCCCCCCCCAAGCTCGCCGCGAGGGAGCTGAGGGAGAATTACTACCTCTTCTGGTCGACGGAGACGCGAGCGCATCCGCGCACGAAGGTACTTCCAGCCGCCGCTTGGAAAATGGCTCCAAATGGATATCCTTTCTTCGCCTTGTTCTTCTACTGCGGGCTCTGCCCGCCTTTCTCTGAGTTTTTCTGCGATATTATGAACACCTACGGGTTCCGCCTCCTTGACTTCACCCCCAATGCTGTTCTGACCATGGCAGTTTTCGCACATCTCTGCGAAAACTTTGTCGGAGTCTATCCCAATGTAGCCCTTTTTCGCCACTTCTTTATGCCCCGAGTAGAGAGAGGAGAGCCTTTATCCGGCGGAATCGCCTGGATCTCGAGGGCCGGCAAGAAGGACACTTATCTGGAGGGAGAGTTCCGCGGCAAGTGGGAGGAATGGAGAGCAGACTGGTGCTGGATTGTCGAGGAGAACCCGCAGCCGTTTACCGCCCGGCGCCAAGCCCCAGTAGCACGCGGCAGCGATTGGAGTGACGTGGCCCCGGAAGACGATAGGCTGAAGATTGCCGTCACCCGGATCCAACGCCTCAGGCTTGCCGGGCTCACTGTAGGCGCTGTTGGCGCAGATTTTCTTCGCCGCCGCATCGCCCCCCTGCAGGAACGGAGGAGACCCGCCTGGGAATTCAAGAATGCGGCGGATATCATGAGGCTGCGTCCGGGCCTCAACTTCAACTTCACTGTTCTGGAGCTTAACGCGATGCTCCAGGAGCTGTTCAAGTACGACCCTCAACATCCCGAAGTGTTCAGGTTGCCGAAGGGTGTCGTTCCGCTGTGCAACAACTCCGCGCTCGACCGCATCCGTGCAATGATGCCGCTGTGCGATTCGCATGGAATTGTCCCAACTTGGCAAGAGCCTGCAGACGACGTCGTGCAGGAGTTCTTTGACGGCTTGGTAGAAGTGCCGGTCCGCTCCGACGAAAAGAATAGCCTCACCCGCGACACCACCGATGCGGAGATGACACGCATCGCCACTAGGCTGGAAGAGGCGGCGGCAGCCGCAGCCGCGGGCGAATTTGGATTCACCGTGGAGGAGGCAGAGGCAGCAGAGGCGGCAAGCTGTGCCGAGCGAGAGGAGCTCGTCGGCGAGAAAGAGCTTGCCGGGCATGACGTCGAGTCGAGCGAGCCCGCCGAGGATACGAGCGGCTCGCTGGAGATCAACTCCTCTTCCTCCTCATCTTCAGGCAGCTCGCCGCAAGCAGAGCCTCCATCCCCACCAGGAAGGCGTCTCCGCAAGGCCGGGGACGTAGCGGGGCGGCGGGCGTGTCAACAGTCGCCGCGCCGCGTGACACGCTCCACCGCGGCAAGCACTGTTGCCGCGGGAGCACCTCACGCTGCTGCGGCAACTAGAGCGGGGTCCACCCGGACCACCGCTTCTGCTCCTGCCGCTTCTCACGCCGCGGCGGCAGCCGGAGCGGGGTCGTCTCAGACCACCGCCACTGTTCCCGCCAAGCGGCCAAGGGAAACTACTCCTCCGCCTCCTCGCGCCGGACGTGAGCCGGACTTCGACTTCTCCGCGTTCATCTCCGATGAGGAAGAAGAAGAGTAAGATTCTCTTGTTGTACTTGTAGTTCTTCAATTCTTCCTGTTTTGTCTTGTATCTCATTTGCTTTACTCTAAACTTATTCCTTTTTAGGACTCTGGCCCAGAGAGCAGCGAAGAGAGCCAAGGTCCCGGTGATTGTCATCGAGGACGAACCCACCGCGACAGCAGGGGGTGCGTCCGAGACAACCTTGCCGGACCCGGCAACTGTTCTCCAGAGCAGCCCCCAGCGTAAGTATATGGTTCGCTTTCCGCTGTTAGGCGCGCATGGATACTCTTTCTTTGCTGACATCTGACTGTTGGTTTGTGTAGGAGCAGAGCAGCCCCACCAGGAGCGCCCGGAGGCCGCCCCCGAAATGCCAAGGGAGAGTCCTCCGGCAAGGGAGAGTTCTCCGGCAAGGGACAGCACCAGCGTCCCCCGGCGGCGGAGACTACGACTGCCGAACCCAGTACAGGTAATCTTCTCTTCAAAGCTTCCCTTGGGTTCTTCTTCTTTTTGGGTATTTGCTTGACTTTTCTCACTTTTCCGGCCATCAGACCCATCTGCTGCGGAGCCGATGGAGACCGAGGTTGCTGCCGACGACGCCGCTGCCACTGAAGAAGCAGCCGGCGCTGATGATCCCGCCGGCGACGAGGCCGCCAAAGCTGCCGCCGCAGCAGCTGGCGAGGGGTCTGGCGATCGCACTGACGGCCCTGAGGCCGCAGGAGCGCCAGGCGCTACGTCGACCGCCGACCCGTCCGCCGCTGCCGCAGCGCCAGGCTCCGAAGAGCCCCAGCCAGGCGTCTACTTGAAGGCCGGCGATGGCGTCTTCATCAACCTCCCCTGGGCGTCAAGCTCCAGGGCGCCGGTCGAGGGAGAGAGCTTTGATGGAGAGGTGCTCGCCTCCGCTGGGCTGACGCTAGTTGATGCGCCGAGCAGCAGCAGCGGCGAGCCTGAGGAGGAGCGGCTGCTGCGGAAGCTGTTGTCGCTCTACCGCGCGCGGCAAGCCAAGCTGGAATCCCGCGAGGCGCTTGTCGCGAAGGCGGGAGCGGACATCGAGAAGCGTGCGGAGGAGCTCCGGGGTCTCAACCAGGAAGCTCTCCGGTCCCTGGCAGAGGAGCGGGAGCAACTCGCCGAAGAGCAGAAGGCCTTCTTCCTCGAGAAGGCCGAAGTTGAAGAGCAACAGCGGCTTGCCGCTGAGAAGCTGTCTGCGCAGGAGGGCGAGCTGGTGCAGCGGAAAGTTAACCTCGACAGCCACGAGGAGGAGCTTGCCGCGCGTGAGCAAAAATTCGGCGGAGCCCTTAAGCAAGCAGAGGATGCTGCCGCAGTTGCCGAGGCCGCCAAGAAGGAGCTGGAGACGAAGGTGGCGCAGCTGGAGGCCGATCTCAAGGCGAGTGGTGAAGAGCTTGCCGCGCTCAAGCGTGAGCGGGAGAAGGACGCCCACAGCAACTCAGAGCTGCAGGTTCGTCTCGCCGAGAAGGGCAAAGAGCTTAGCGCCGCCAAGGACTCCAACGCAGATCTTGAGTTGAAGCTGACCACTTTGACCAAGACGCTGGACGGCGCCAGGGAGCAGGAGGTGGCCTTGAAGGAGGAGATCAAGGCCGACAAGGCGCTGCTGGCGAGTGCTGCCGCCGCCCAGAATGCTTTTAGGGAGAATGTGGAGCACTGGACGGAGGGTCTCGTGAATGCTGCCGCAGATATCGACAGGGAGCTGGCGCAGCTGGGGGTGGAGGATCTCGGGTATCCCTCTGATGAGAACCTCCAACCCAGCGCCAAGCTCACCTTGTTCTTCAAAGGCGTGGCGACGGCCCTCCAGCGGCTCCGGGAGAAGATCCCAAAGCAGCTGGCCGACGAGTCGCGCAAGATCTGCGCGGGAGCTCTTCAAAAGGTGTTGGTGAAGGTGGCCTTCCGCAACCCGGGCCTCAACCTCACCAACGTCCTCAAGACCCTGCCGCCGGATGCTGATCTGGAGGCGCTCAAGACCCTTGTCGCACCCATTGTGGACAAGGTGAGCGGGATCAAGAGGATTGAGGGCGATCGCGTAGACTAGGCCGCCCGTTTTCTTCTTTTCTTGTCGCTGCTGGTCATGTTATGAGAACAATCTGTTAGAGCCGCGACAAGCTACCTTGTAATATAACTCTATTCCGGGTAATGATTGCAATGTTATTCCCTTTACTTGATTCCTCCCTTTGTATGTTTTTGCCCTACGCTTTTAGGGAACTTGCCCGTGCAGGCACCTTAGCCGCGAGCGCTGAGTGCGGGATGTCAGCAGCCTGCTGGCGGTGCCGCTACTGACAAGAAACCTTGTCGCAACTAGTCGCAGCTCACTTAAGTTGTTGAGCGGACTCGAAACAAAGTAAGGGCGCAACTAGCTACGAGTTGGTTCCTCCGCGCACAGGTTTTCCATACAAAGTGCGGTCGTTCAAGGGAGATAACTTAAAATTTTTAAAAATCTGATTGTTCAAACTTTGGCAACTTAGCTTTTCTGTTGTTTGCTTCCCGGTAAGGCGAAACTTTCTTGAACGATGCCTGGTCCATACCATTATCTTCTCCTTTCCCCCCCGGCAAACTTGTGGGCGAGGGAACCTTCCTTTCCTTGAGAAAAAAGAAAGAGGAGAAAATAAAGATATGGAGCCTTACGGCTCGTTATTGCTTACCGGGGAGTAGGTGCTGCACAAAGTGTCAGATCACATATGCAAAAAATAGAAAGCATGAAATTGACAAGATGTGCGGAGCATATGAGCTTTACTTATGCACGGGGTCTGCGCCCGGCTTTGTACAAAGGATTACATGCAACAGCGGCAAGACTTGTACAAAAGGTGGTTGCCGGAACAGGTTTCGGCAACCGCGCCTTACGGGTAAAACTTACGAAGATGCTCAATGTTCCAGGAATTGCTCACCGGAATGTTATCTTCGGTCTCAAGGCGGACAGCGCTAGGCCTAGTGACTCGTTTCACCCGGTAAGGGCCTTCCCACTTCGGCATCAACTTGTTGGAATTCTTGGCGGACTGAACACGCCGAAGAATAAGGTCGCCTTCCTCGAGACTTCTGGCGTTAACTTTGCGGCTATGGTAGCGGCGCAAAGCTTGCTGGTAGCGAGCAGCTCGTACAGTAGCCTGAAGACGGTCTTCCTCAAGGAGTAGCGCGTCATCTTGTCGCAGCTGCTCTTGCTCAAGCTCATCATAAGCGAGCACTCGAGGTGACCCGTATACAAGTTCCGTGGGGAGAACTGCCTCTGCTCCATAGACTAGAGCGAAAGGTGTCTGGCCAGTGGCTCGATTTGGTGTCGTCCTGATCGACCAAAGAACCACCGGCAGCTCCTCGATCCAGTTTCTTCCACACTTGTGCAGCCTGTCAAAAGTCCTGGTCTTGAGCCCACGCAACACTTCAGCATTTGCCCTCTCCGCTTGACCGTTGCTTCTCGGGTGAGCAACAGAAGCGAAGCAGACCTTGGCGCCAAGATCTTGGACGTACTGCATGAAGGTGCGGCTCGTGAATTGCGTACCGTTGTCGGTGATTATCCTGTTAGGGATCCCGAAGCGGCAAACAATCGACCTAAAGAACTTGACTGCTGACTGTGCTGTCACCTTCTTCACTGCTTCCACTTCCGGCCACTTTGTGAACTTGTCGATTGCAACGTACAAGTACTCAAAGCCCCCGACTGCTCGGGGAAAGGGGCCGAGGATGTCGAGCCCCCAGACCGAAAATGGCCAGGATAAAGGGATTGTCTGGAGAGCTTGACCTAGTTGGTGTATCTGCTTGGAATGGAACTGGCACGCTTCACACTTGGTTACTTGTGCAGTTGCATCCTGGAGGGCTGTCGGCCAAAAGAAACCTTGCCGGAATGCTTTGCCGGCAAGTGCTCTTGCGCCAATGTGGTGACCACATATGCCTCCATGTATCTCTGCCAACAGCTTTTGTCCGTCTTCCCGGTGAATACACTTCAATTTCACACCGTTGAGTCTTCTTCTGTACAGTGTGTTATCAACAAACTGGTACATACTTGACTGCCGGGCTACTCTTTCCGCTTCTTCTTGCTCTTCGGGAAGTTCTCCTGTCTGAAGGAAACGGACAATCTGCTGTGTCCATGCTGGAGCTTGTGGCTCGACAACAAGGACTAAAGGCAAATCTGCTGCTGCGGGAACATCCGCTTCTACAGCGAGAACCTGTGGCTCTGCCGGAGCTTGACGTTCCCCGGCAAGCTTGCCGGAGCAAAACTTGTCGGGAGTTTCTGCTTCAACGGAACAAACCCTAGGGCTTTCCGGAGCAGACTGCTCCTCAGCGCTCTTGGCGTTGATCTTGGGGACCTTCTTGGCGGCGGCTTCAGGAAGCTCTGCCGAAAAATAGTCACCAGAAATCAACTTCCTCTTCTTGCTCTGTCCAGTTGATGGCGTTACAGATGGTTGAGTCAGCTTGAGCACAAAGATCCCTGGTTCCACAGGTAACTCAAGTGCGGCGCACTTTGATAGGCCATCGGCAATGGCGTTCTGAGCTCTTGGAACATGCTCCATCTGTAGGCCGTCAAAGTGCTCTTCTAGCTTTCTCACTTCGTCGACTTAGGCTTCCATCAACGGACTCTGATAGCTCTTGTTCACTTGGCGGACGACAAGCTGCGAGTCACCCCTGACAATGAGCTTCTTGATCCCAAGGTCTGCCGCGATCCTGAGACCGGCAAGCAAGCCTTCATACTCTGCAGTATTGTTTGTTGCTTGCTCCTTGGGAAAGTGCATCTGGACTACGTACTTGAGGTGCTCTCCGGTGGGTGCGACAAGCAGCACGCCAGCGTCGGTGCCTTGCAGCGAAAAGGCACCATCAAAGTACATCAGCCACTCTTTGCTTGCTTCCTCGACAGGGATGCTCGTTTCTGGAATTTCTTCATCTGGTGTTGGCGTCCATTCTGCTATGAATTCTGCCAATGCTCTGCTTTGGATAGTTGAAGTACTCTCAAACTTGAGGCCAAAGCTTGACAGTTCCAGTGCCCACTCAACAATCCTGCCTGTCGCTTCTGGATTCTGTAGTATCCTCTTCAGCGGAAAACGAGTGACAACTGTGATCTCATGTGCTTGGAAGTAATGGCGCAGCTTTCTCGAGGCCATGAGAAGGCCGAAAAGCAATTTCTGCACGCCAGAGTACCTTGACCTAGCCCCCTGCAGAAGGGAACTGACAAAGTAAACTGGGCGATGTACCATTCTCTTCTGTATCTCCTCGCGCGTCTGCGCAGATCCATCCTTGTCGGGACCAGAGCTTGTCGGGGAAACCCCCTGCTTGTCGCTGGATGCGCCTGCCGTGGTTGCTGGCTCGTCATCTTCCTCCCTCTCTGCTACTAACGCAGCACTAACCACTTGATTGGTTGCCGCTATATACAATAGCAACTTCTCTTGTGGCTTAGGTGCGACAAGTGTTGGAGTGGAGGACAGGTATCTCTTCAAGTCTTGCAGCGCAGCCTCCGCTTCCGGAGTCCATTTCATTGGACCTGCCTTTTTCAATATTTTGAAAAATGGCAGGGTGCGCTCAACAGACCTAGAGATAAACCTGCTGAGAGCAGCCACGCAACCGGCAAGTCTTTGTACATCCTTGACGCGCTTTGGTGCTTCAATCTGCTCAATGGCCTTGATCTTGTCGGGATTGGCTTCGATTCCCCTCTGAGACACGAAGAACCCGATAAGCTTGCCAGAGGGGACTCCAAACACACACTTCTTGGGGTTGAGATTGAGGCTGGTCTTGCGCAGATTTGCAAAGGTCTCGTCTAAATCTTGAATCAGAGTTGCCTTGTCCTTGCTCTTGACCACTATGTCATCCATGTAGGCTTCCACATTTCTGTGTATTTGTGGCTCAAGAGCGACATGGACTACCCTTGCAAATGTTGAACCAGCATTTTTTAAACTGAAAGGCATCCGTATGAAACAGTACGTGCCACATGGAGTGATGAATGCGGTCTTCTCCTCATCCTCTTCTGCCATGAAGATCTGATGGTATCCTGAGTATGCGTCAAGAAATGAAAGCAAGTCACATCCGGCCGTGGAGTCAACAATCTGGTCAATGCGCGGCAAAGGAAATGGGTCTTTGGGACAAGCTTTGTTAACATCGGTAAAGTCGATACAAAGTCTCCATTTCCCGTTCGCCTTGCACACGACTACAGGATTGGCCAACCACGTAGGATGGAGCACTCCTCTGACAAGGCCTGCTGCTTCGAACTTCTTGATCTCTTCTGCGATGAATTCTTGGCGCTCCACTACTTGCTTCCTGACCTTCTGCTTGACGGGCCGCGCATGAGGACAAACAGCAAGATGGTGCTCAATTACTTTCCTGGGTACACCGGGGATGTCAGGCGGTTGCCACGCAAACACGTCGACGTTCGCCCGCAGGAAAGCAATGAGCACGCTTTCCTATTTAGGGTCGAGAGTGGCACTGATGGTGAAGGTACCACCAGTGCCGTCCTCCTTGGCGGACACCTTCTTGGTCTCTGGCGGAGCTGCCATTGTCTTCTTACACTTGCCGGTGGAGCTCGATGGTGCGTCCTCGACGGCAGCGCAGCACTCCGAAGAGGTGCGCTTGCCGGAGTGGGCATCAGAACTCTTGCCGAACTTGGTCTTCTTCTTCCCCCCGGGAGCTTCAACGGCAGGTGACTTGCGATCTGTTGCGGCTGCCGCTTCCCGGTAGATCTTGTCGGCGCAGATAAGAGAATCCTTCTTGTCGCCAGGGACAGAGATGACGCTTATCGGGCCTGGCATCTTCAGCATGTTGTATGCGTAGTGAGAGGCTGCCATGAACTTGGCGAGTGCTGGACGGCCGAGTATCCCATTGTAAGGCAATGGAAAATCGGCAACGTCAAAAGTGACCCTCTTAGTCCTGAAGTTCACCTCGTTGCCAAATGTTACTGGCAATGTGACCTTCCCCTTCGGCTTGCTCCTTCCCGGGTTGATTCCTTGGAATGTGCCGGTCTCTTCGAGCTCGCTGTCAGGGATCTGGAGTTTCTGGAGTACAGCGGAGGAGATCAGGTTCAAGCCGGCCCCGCCGTCAACTAGCATCTTAGTGACCTTGAGTTTGCGGATAGTTGGTGAAACCAACATCGGCAAGCACCCGACCGCAGTTGTGCGATCAGGGTGGTCCTCAATATCAAAGATGATAGGCGTGCTGGACCATTTCAGAAGCTTGCGTGACTCGACAGGTGGTTCTGCCGCATTGACTTCCCGCACCCACTACTTGAGTTGGCGGTGCGAAGTATGCAGAGAAGCACCGCTGTCAACGCACAAGACCTCTGTGGCTTTCTGGAACTCCTGCTCACTGGTCTCAACACCATCCATGTCTTCGTCGTTGTCGTCATCTTCATCCTTGTCGCGGCCGCGGGGAGGTCTATCTCCTTGCCGCTGCTTGGCCTTGCCGCGGCGTCCTCCCCGGCCGGCGCGCTTCTTGCCGGATTCTCCAGCGCCTCCTTGGGCCCTCTCCTTGTCGCGTCGCTCATATTCAGCCTTTTGCTGCTGGACAAGCTGCTCGACCTTCTTGCAGCTCTGGAGGTCATGGCCCTTGGTGCGGTGGATCTTGCAGTACTGCTTGTCGGTGCCGTCCTGCTTGTCGGCGACCGCCACAGTCTGGCAGTTGGTGCATGCAGCAATCTCCTTACCGGAGCTACCAGCTTTGGCTTTCTTGGCGCCACCTTCGTTGCCGGACTGCTCAATGACTAGCACATCTTTGCCTTTCTTCTTCCTATTGTTCCGCCGCCGGTTTTTCTTTGCCGGGGCAGCATCCTCGCTGTCAGATCCTCCTGCTCCTGTATTCTCTCCGGGGAGTTTCCTCCCTTCCTCAGCACGTGCACACTTGTCGGCCAGGGCATACAGCTCACTGACGTCTCTGATCTTGCACATCACCATCTCCTCCCGCATCCTGCGGTTACGCACGTTCTGATGGAACGCGCTGATGACCGCGGCAGGGTGGACATCTGGGATGTTGTGCTGTACACGGCTGAATCTCTGAATGTACTTGCGCAGGGGCTCTCCTTCCTTCTGGGCGAGCAGATGAAGGTCACTCTCTTGGCCATGAGGTTTGTGGCCGCCTGTAAAGGCGCCGATAAACTGATGGCATAGGTCTGCCCAGGAGGATATGGAGTTGTCCGGCAAGTGCATGAGCCAGGACCTGACGTTGGGCTTGAGCACCAGCAGGAAGTAGTTGGCAAGGATCTTGTCGTCCCGCCCCCCGGCAGCCTGCACCGCGATGGTGTAGATCCTGAGGAACTCCGACGGATGCGACTTGCCGTCATACTTCTCTGGTACATCTGGCTTGAAATTCTTCGTGCTGGGCCACTGGACTTGCCGCAGCTCACGAGTAAACGCAGGGCAACCTACCGCGTACGGCAAGTCGCCTGGTTCCCCTGGCGCATGCATGTCGACAGAGGGCCCAGCGCGCTGGTCCGATTGACATCGCGCTTCTCTTCGGTGCTCGATGCGAGTACGAGCGTCTTCTTGCTGTCGTTCGTGAAGAACTTGGCACTGATCGCGACGAGCTCATGGATCTGATCACGCGGTGGAGTCGCTGTTGAGGTGGATCCGGCGAGTCGGCGATCTTGGCCTTCGGGGCGGAGAGTGCATAGTGGTTGCACCCCCACCGGTCTTGTCGCCACCGGCTCGTGCCTGGCTGACTTGTCGTGGCTGCGATGTGCTCGGCTGCCATTGAGTGTCGCCGTTGGCGAAGCCGATGAGACTCTGAATGGTGGCCCTCCAGTCGTCGATCTTGTCTGCCGTTGGAGGGTAGTCCAGGAGAAGTTGAGCTCGCGCCAAATCTTCTGTTGTAGTGGCGGGTGGCGGTGGCGAACGGTGCGAGGAGCGGGATATGCTCGGACTTCTAACTATGTTAGAAGGAGCAGTATCCCGTCCAGGCAACCGTGCCTCGCTCGTGCCAGCATGTTGGCGTGCATGCTGGTCTTGAGCACTCCGAGATCCACCAGCTCGATCTTGGTCCAGCAAACGCATGGTACCGTGAGTACCATGACGCTGCCGGTCCCGCGCCTCCTGAGATGGGCGCGGTGCATGTACGGACGCCGAGGTCTTGGAGTGCGCCCGGTCGTTGTGGGAGCCGGCTACGCCGCCGATGGGCAGCGCAGCCTTGTCCTTGGACCTGGCAGCACCGTGAGCTCCCTCGTCGACACCCGTTCTTCCGCCTGCGTCTGCCCCATCAGCTGTTTGCTCCGGCGGTGGTGGGTTCGGCGCGGACGGAGCAGCCGCCTCCGAAGCCTTCTTCTTCGTCGGCATATCGATGAAGATGATGAAGATCTAGCTCGTGTGAACGCCGGATCTGGTTCACACAACCTCGACTCCCCCTACCTGGCGTGCCAAAGATGTTGGGGTTACTAATCCACGAGCACCTATGGGACCGGCGGACCGAGTCCCTTTCGGTTCGGCGGGGGCGAGTGTCGCACGAAGAGCGGATCGAGGCGAAGCACACGAGCAGTTTACCCAGGTTCGGGCCACACGGATGCGTAAAACCCTACTCCTGCTTTGTGGTTTGTATTGAGTTCTTGCTCGGGAGCGCGGAGTGCTACAGTACACCCCAGCAGCTAACGAGACTGAGCTTGAGTGTTCTCTTCCTCCCCCCTCCCCTCTATGTTGCGCATGGGCCTCCTTTTATATGCTCAAGGGGTCACCGACAGGTGGCAACGTAGACAAGGGTAAAAATGGAAAGGTGTTGCGGTTGGTACAGCTACCTGCTACAGTGTATCATACCTAACCCTGATGGCAGGGGACCAGGGCATTAAATGCCCGTCTGCGTCGCCTAAATAGTGCAAAAGGGACCGTCAGGGACGCCACCGCTCGCCACGATGGCAATCTTGTCAGCGCCGCTTGCCACCGCGCACCGCTGGCTGCACAGCCTCCCGCCACGTATGCCTAGAAGGGTCCCAGAGCGACACATTGGTGGATGTGCTGGAGCGTGGACACAGAGTGGTGGCTTGCCGCGGCAAGCGCCTTGCTGCGGTCGTTGTCTTGTCGCGTCCGGGAGCTTGTCGCTCACCGGGCCTTGCCGGGATGCGTGGTGCGTCACGGCAAGTTCCTTGAGATGCCTTGGTTGGCCTTCCCGGCAAGCTCCTCTTGTCGGGGTCTTGTCTCCTTGGCTTGGATACTTTGTCCTTGAATGGCTCCAAAGGAACCACGGAGGACCTTGGCGGTCACCCGTCAAGCCTTGCCGCGGGATGCTGCGACTGCTTGTGCACAAGTTCGGGATACTAGGGTACCCCTACTCTAGTACACCGACAATAGTGCTAAGATAACGGATGGATCAAGTCAATCACATCATTCTCTAATGATGTGATCCCGTTCATCAAATGACAACTCATGTCTATGGCTAGGAAACTTAACCATCATTGATTAACGAGCTAGTCAAGTAGAGGCATACTAGTGACACTCTGTTTGTCTATGTATTCACACATGTACTAAGTTTCCGGTTAATACAATTCTAGCATGAATAATAAACATTTATCATGATATAAGGACATATAAATAACAACTTTATTATTGCCTCTAGGGCATATTTCCTTTAGTCTCCCACTTGAACTAGAGTCAATAATCTAGATTACAGTGTAATGATTCTAACACCCATGGAGTCTTGGTGTTGATCATGTTTTGCTCATGAGAGAGGTTTAGTCAACGGGTCTGCAACATTCAGATCCGTATGTTTCTGGCAAATCTCTATGTCTCCCTCCTTGTCTTGATCGCGGATGGAATTGAAGCGCCTCTTGATGTGTTTGGTTCTCTTGTGAAATCTGGATTCCTTTGCCAAGGCAATTGCACCAGTATTGTCACAAAAGATTTTCATTCGACCTGATGCACTAGGTACGACACCTAGATCGGATATGAACTCCTTCATGCAGACTCCTTCATTTGCTGCTTATGGAGCATCTATGTATTCCGCTTCACACGTAGATCCCGCCATGGCGCTTTGCTTAGAACTGCACCAACTAACAGCTCCACCATTCAATAAAAATATGTATCCGGTTTGTGACTTAGAGTCATCCGAATCAGTGTCAAAGCTTGCATCGACGTAACCATTTACGACGAGCTCTTTGTCACCTCCATAAACAAGAAACATATCCTTAGTCCTTTTCAGGTATTTCAGGATATTCTTGACCGCTGTCCAGTGATCCACTCATGGATTACTTTGTTACCTCCCTGCTAAACTAATAGCATGGCACACATCAGGTCTGGTACACAGCATTGCATACATGATAGAACCTATGGCTGAAGCATAGGGAATGACTTTTTTTTCTCTCTATCTTCTCCACTGGTCGGGCATTGAGTCTGACTCAACTTCACACCTTGTAACACACGCAAGAACCCTTTCTTTTCTTGATCCATTTTGAACTTCTTCAAAACTTTATCAAGGTATGTGCTTTGTGAAAATCCAATTAAGGGTCTTGATCTATCTCTATAGATCTTGATGCCCAATATATAAGCAGCTTCACCGAGGTCTTTCATTGAAAAATTCTTATTCAAGTATCCTTTTATGCTATTCAGAAATTCAGTATCATTTCCAATAAACAATATGTCATCCACATATAATATCAGAAATCAATGTTGGGGATATCGCTTATCGGGAACGTATCGGTCGACCCAAGATAAGGGGTAAATCGACCAGTTTATCGTCATATCAGATGATTTATCGCCATATCGGCTAATTTATAGGCTGATTTATCTTTTCGGTTAGATAACAGTAAGCGATAAATCGGCCGATTTATCAGAATATCAGAAGATATCTTGAACAGTGTCAGAAATGCTAGAGAGCTCCCACTCACTTTCTTGTAAATACAAGCTTCTCCAAAAGTCTGTATAAAACCATATGCTTTGATCACACTATCAAAGCGTATATTCCAACTCCGAGATGCTTGCACCAGTCCATAAATGGATCGTTGGAGCTTACACACTTTGTTAGCACCTTTTGGATCGACAAAACCTTCTGGTTGCATCATATACAACTCTTCTTTAAGATATCTATTAAGGAATGTAGTTTTGACATCCATTTGCCGAATTTCATAATCATAAAATGCGGCAATTGCTAACATGATTTGGACGGACTTAAGCATCTCTACGGGTGAGAAGGTCTCATCATAGTCAACTCCTTGAACTTGTCGAAAACCTTTCGCAACAAGACGAGCTTTGTAGATAGTAACATTATCGTTGGCGTCAGTCTTCTTCTTGAAGATCCATTTATTCTCTATGGCTTCCTGATCATTGGGCAAGTCAACCGAAGTCCACACTTTGTTCTCATACATGGATCCCATCTCAGATTTCATGGCCTCAAGCCATTTCGCGGAATCTGGGCTCATCATCGCTTCCTCATAGTTTGTAGGTTCGTCATGGTCAAGTAACATGACCTCCAGAACAGGATTACTGTACCACTCTGGTGCGGATCTTACTCTGGTTGACCTACGAGGTTCGGTAGTAACTTATCAGAAGCTTCATGATCATGATCATTAGCTTCCTCACTAATTGGTGTAGGAATCACATGAACTAATTGCTGTGATGGACTACTTTCCAATAAGGGAGCAGGTACAATTAACTCATCAAGTTCTACTTTCCTCCCACTCACTTCTTTCGAGAGAAACTCCTTCTCTAGAAAGGATCCATTCTTAGCAACAAATATCTTGCCTTCGGATCTATGATAGAAGGTGTACGCAACAGTCTCCTTTGGGTATCCTATGAAGACACATTTCTCTGATTTGGGTTCGAGCTTATCAGGTTGAAGCTTTTTCACATAAGCATCGCAGCCCCAAACTTTAAGAAACGACAACTTGGGTTTCTTGCCAAACCATAGTTCATAAGGTGTCGTCTCAACGGATTTAGATGGTGCCCTATTTGATGTGAATGCAGCCATCTCTAAAGCATAACCCCAAAACGATAGTTGTAAATCAGTAAGAGACATCATAGATCGCACCATATCCAATAAAGTGTGGTTACGATGTTCAGACACACCATTGCATTGTGGTGTTCCGGGAGCGTGAGTTGCGAAACTATTCCGCATTGTTTCAAATGAAGACCAAACTCGTAACTCGAATATTCTCCTCCACGATCAGATCGTAGAAACTTTATTTTCTTGTTACGATGATTTTGCACTTCACTCTGAAATTCTTTGAACTTTTCAAATGTTTCAAACTTATGTTTCATCAAGTAGATATACCCATATCTACTCAAATCATCTGTGAAGGTCAGAAAATAACGATACCCGCCGCGAGCATCAACACTCATCAGACCACATACATTAGTATTTATTATTTCCAATAAGTCTGTTGCTCGCTCCATTATTCCGGAGAACGGAGTTTTAGTCATCTTGCCCATAAGGCATGGTTCGCAAGCATCAAGTGATTCATAATCAAGTGATTCCAAAAGCCCATCAGCATGGAGTTTCTTCATGCACTTTACACCAATATGACCTAAGCGGCGGTGCCACAAATAAGTTGCACTATCATTATTAAACTTATATCTTCTGGCTTCAATACTATGAATATGTGTATCACTACTATCAAGATTTAGTAAAAATAGACCACTCATCAAGGGTGCATGACCATAAAAGATATTACTCGTATAAATAGAACAACCATTATTATCTGATTTAAATGAATAACCGTCTCGCATCAAACAAGATCCAGATATAATGTTCATGCTTAACGCTGGCACCAAATAACAATTATTCAGGTCTAAAACTAATCTCGAAGGTAGATGTAGAGGTAGCGTGCCGACTGCGATCACACTGACTTTGGAACCATTTCCCACGCGCATCGTCACCTCGTCCTTAGCCAATCTTCGCTTAATCTATAGCCCCTGTTTTGAGTTGCAAATATTAGCAACAGAACCAGTATCAAATACCCATGCGCTACTGCGAGCATTAGTAAGGTACACATCAATAATATGTATACCAAATATACCTTTCACTTTGCCATCCTTCTTATCCACCAAATAGTTGGGGCAGTTCCGCTTCGAGTGACCAGTCCCTTTGTAGCAGAAGCACTCAGTCTCAGGCTTAGGTCCAGACTTGGGCTTCTTCACTTGAGCAGCAACTTGCTTGCTGTTCTTATTGAAGTTCCCCTTCTTCCCTTTGCCCTTCTTCTTGAAACTGGTGGTCTTGTTGACCATCAACTCTTGATGCTCCTTCTTGATTTCTACCTCCACAGCCTTTAGCATTGCGAAGACCTCTGGAATTGTCTTATCCATCCCTTGCATATTATAGTTCATCACGAAGCTCTTGTAGCTTGGTGGCAATGATTGAAGAACTATGTCAATGACACTATAATTAGGAAGATTAACTCCCAGCTAATTCAAGTGGTTGTGGTACCCAGACATTCTGAGTATATGTTCACTGACAGAACTATTCTCCTCCATTTTGCAGCTGTAGAACTTATTGTAGACTTCATATCTCTCAATCCAGGCATTTGCTTGAAATATTAACTTCAACTCCTGGAACATCTCATATGCTCCATGACGTTCAAAACGTCATTGAAGTCCAGGTTCTAAGCCATAAAGCATGGCACACTGAACTATCGAGTATTCATCAGCTTTGCTTTGCCGGATGTTCTTAACATCGTCAGTAGCATCTGCAACAGGCACTACAAAAAAAAGACACATCCATGACATTTTGGGCCGAACGAATTTTTTTTCTGCCATACTTATGACACTTCTATGAAGATAATCGTGAAAAAACCCAGTATCATCATATATGTGGTGGGATCCTAGCTCTATGACAAAAAAATCATGATAGAAAATGGGCTTTTCGTCCTGGGCGGGCCGGAGACGCAGCTGCATGACATTCTTTGGGTCGTACATGACGGAAAAAACCCTAGTATAAGCGAGGGCGAGGGAAATATCGGGGTGTTCCCCATTATGGTGGGTGGTCGGGGCCGAGCGATGCGCATTTCTCTCGTACACGCACGCGCGTGGGTGCAAGGCGTTGGGCTCTAACTGAACCCGAGCGAGGCGTTGGTCTCTAACTGAACCCGAGCGATTGCACTGCAGGCTACGCGTTACTGAACCCCAGCGATCGATCGATGGTTGTTAAATGAACGCGATCGAGCAATTCCTTCGCTACTGCTGCTAACTGAAGCCGATCGATGCTGCCTCTGGATGAACAGTGGGGTGTGGGTGAACAGTTCCCGGTGGGGGTGGACGAACAGGACCCCGTGGTGTTGCCTCTGGATGAACAGGACCCCGATCGATCGAGCCGGTTGGGACTGGATGAACAGGACCCCGTGGAGGGCAGGATGAACAGTAGACGGTGGAGGGCTAGATGAACAGTAGCCCGTGGAGGGGTGGTTGAATAGGAGCCCGTGGAGAGGGATGGTTCAACAGTAGCCGGTGGAGTAGCGCGCGGTGGAGGCTGGATGAACAGTCGCACGTGGAGGCTGGAGGAGGTCAACGGTGGATGAACAGTAGCCCGTGGAGGCTGGAGGGGGTCGACGGTGGAGATGAACAGTATCCTGTGGAGTCCCATTTTGCGGTACGCCACACCCCTCCCGATGAACAGGACCCCCATTTCGACCGTAGCGCTCCAACACAAGTCCGTTTCCTCCGTTTTGCAGTATGCCACACCCCTCCCGATCAACAGGACCCCGTTTCGACCGTAGGAGGTCCGTTTCCTCTGTTTTACGGTACGCCAGAGCCCTCCCGATGAACAGGATCCCGTTTCAAACGTGGCCGGTTAAACACAAGGTCGTTTCCTCCGTTCTGCGGTATGCCAGGCCTCGTTTCCATTGACTGTTCCGTCCAAGCCCTCCCGATGAACACAACGACACATTCCGTTCCGACCCAGCCGGTTGGCTGCCCATGAACATGATGACGACGTTGTTTCTCCGCTCCAACCCAGCCATGTCCACGAGCCCTGAACGTACGTATGTGAGAGTAGGCGTTCGAGACCCTGCTCGTATGTACGTACGTGGCCATATTTTCTTTGTTGCACACTGGCCGCTGTACGTACGTGTACATGCTACGTGCACGCCTCTACTACGACACGTGCGCGCGTCTACATCGACCAGTCTGTACGTACACGTTCGCAACCAGAATGACAATGCTACATACACTTCGACCAGGTGGGTCTCGACTGTCAGGCACTTCCTTGCGTGCGAAGATGTAGCTGGTGGGTCCTAGCAGTCATGGGGAAACATTTTTTTTGCGAAATACGGTGGCCCATCCAGTGGGTCCCCGCTGTCAGGTGGAGGAATAATTATTTTGCGCGTAATAAGGAGGCACTTCCTTGCTGCGGCCGTGGACCCAGCAGTCAGCCTCTCCACGTATAGTCCATGTCCGATGGAAGCCGTTCCTTGACCACATTGATCACGCCACGCGGAGAGCACCAAGGCAGTGGATGACAGCGAGGCCTAGGAAGGGGATGACGCGGTGCCGGGGAAGACGCGGCAGTAGAAGCCCACACGGAGAGGAGTATGAGGGTTCATTGGTTCGGCTGGAGTGTGAGGATGTCGTCGCCATAGGGCCTGGCCAGCGGGGGAATAGTAGGGGCGGTGAGGCCTCCGTGGAAACACAGCCGGCCACGGGAGGCAGTAGCATGCGGCACGACCGGCGCTGCTTTGGGCGGCTGGAGCAACAAGACCAGAGGTTGAAGAAGCACTATGGCCGTTGGATGGACATCGTATGGTCACTGGAGCTAGAATCGTTCATATTGACTAAGTTGACAAAGCACTCCGTCCCCGTCAACTTAGTAGGCCCATAAGTCAGCCTCCCGCCAAGGTGGGACCCAACCAGTAGGGAGAGTATTCATTTTTTTGTGCGTAATAAGGAGGCACTTCCGGCGGGTCCGAGCTGACAGTGGGGGAACATTTTTTCACGCAATACGGTGGCCCGTCCGGTGGGTCCCAACAGTCAGGGGGCAAACGTTTTTTTCACGAAATACGGTGGCCCGTCCGGTGGGTCCGTGCTGTCGGGTGGAGGAATCATTATTTTCCGCGTAATAAGGAGGCACTTCCTTGCTGCCGTCATGGACCAAGCTATCAGCCTCTCCACGTACAGTCCACGTCCGATGGAATCCGTTCCTTGACCACGTTGACCACGCCGCGCTGAGAGCACCAGGGCGGTGGATGACGGCGAGGCCTAGGAAGGGGACGACGCAGAGCCGGGGAAGACGCGGCCGTGGAAACCCGCGCAGGGAGGAGTACGAGGGTTCACTGGTTTGGCTGCGGTGTGAGGTTGTCCTCATCGCGGAATAACAAGGGGTGTGGGTGAGTAGAGGGATGGCCTGGCCAGCGGTGGGAGTAGTAGGGGTGGTGAGGCCTCCGCGGCATCATAGCCGGCCACGGGAGGTAGGAGCACGCGGCACGACCGGCACTGCTTTGGGCGGCTGGAGCAAGAAGACCAGAGGTTGAAGAACCACTACGGCCATTGGATGGACATCGTACGGTCACTGCAACTAGAATCGTTCATATTGACTAAGTTGACAAAGCCCTTGGTACGCGTCTACTTAGTAGGCCCACAAGTCAGCTTCCTAAACGGTGGGCCCCAGATGTCAGGGGGAGGAATCATTTTTGGGCGGGTGAAGCACGACATCCATTGGATGGACAACCAACGGCCACTGTTGCTAGAACCGTGTGTTGACTATAATAAGTTCACAAAGCCTTGCATGTGCGTCATCTTTTTTTAGGGGACGTGTCAACTTAGTAGGCCCACAAGTGTCTGGGAGAGAACTTATAGCCCATTTGTGATTTGTAAGAATGTACAGCCCATTTTTGAATTCTAATGGAATTTACTACAGCCCATTTACAGTTTGTTAAAAGTACATCCCATTTTCTAGCTAGGACAACGATTAATAATTTGAACCAACCGTTGAAGACAGAACTCAGTAAAATTTCCCACATTTTGATGGGATCCGAAATATTTTTATCCGAAATTTCTAGTCATATTAAATATAAATTTGTATTACGTAAAAATCTAACAAAACATTGCGCGCGCAACAATTAAAAATTAAGATTTTCAAAATCCATAAATAATATTTTATAAACTAATTCTGTGCTTGGTGCATTTTTTATAGTTATTGCCTAGTTTTTATAATTATATCCCATTTATTATTTTTTAAATCCCATTTTCCTGTTAAGCCTAATGCATCCCTCCTAGGAAAGAATTGCAACCCAGCGGGGCAGAGAATAACAAGTTGACCTTGCCTGGGTATTCCTCAAAAAAATGTATAACTGGGCTAGCCATTTTCATCTTGAAAAAAATTAATATCTAGGCTAGATATCTGTCCTGGGCTAGACGGCCACAGCCCACCCAGTTAATACCCTGCTCTCCTCTGAACAACAACAAAAACATCGCCAAGAAAAACTCTACAGTGCTCATGCCTCAAAAACACAAATACTGCTCGAGCTGCTTGGTCCCAGCTGTCGGCCACACCTTGTGCAATTCTCTCGTTTATTGACTACATAGGTTGACAATGGTGTGGGACCATGATGTCAAGAAACCAGGAGGAAGCAAAAAAATTATAGTTGTACATAATAAGGAGGCACTTGCGTACGTACGGCTATGGCCCTAGTGGGTCCCTACTGTCAACCAGTCAAAATAAAGTCATCTCCTGAATCCTCATGTTCATTGACCATGTTAACAATGCTCGGCGCCACGGCGAGCACAACAACTCAAAGGACGACGGAGAGGGCCTTGCGGGCTCTACGGATGGTCTGATACAGCGCCCGCTACTCATTCAGGAAGACAGGATCATCGGACACCTATCAGCACCTTCGAGAGACTGAGACGGCATGAAACTGTAAGGCCGCGCTTGGGAGCTCTGGTTTATTTCACAACTGTATTAAGATACAAGTGTAATTTACTCGTCATCGGAAACAACGCATAAAATACAGGCATAATGAAATCGAGGGCCCGAGGTCTGTAAGTAAAACCGGCGGGTTACGCATGTAATTTGAGAGACCGGTGTATATTTTACTAGTCGAAATCGACCAACCAAGCGCTTTGCCCGAGACCAACTGCTTTTATTTACAAGCGTCAGTTTTACAAGCGGTTTTGGTTGGAAAACGACGATCCAATCACGGCCTAAGATGATGAGTTGGTCGGAAGATCATATGGTTTCACGTCTAACCTACCCGACTTGTCGTATAGGCTATGAATGAAACATAAGACGATGAACTTCTTAAGCACGGAAACAACAGAAGAGGATGATCTTCCTAACAAGCAAATCATTGGCATTAGATCGACATGTAAAACAATACGAAGCATTATTCTCAGGAAGCACGGTGAACAGCTCGTGATGCCGCATGCCACAACATTCCAAGCTCAACTTTGCAATAAAACACAAGGCCTGGCATTACATAGACAATATTCAGAACAAACTCTTAAAATATCTTACATAAGTCAACATTCATGTGAATATGCATCTCAGCAGAGTAAATATTTACTTCTAACTAAAGACAGGAATAGGAAAAAACGATCGACGTTGCTCACAGCAAAGGGCATCCCACTCAAAAATATCAAATTCATGTCTTCTAGCTAACATCAATCAGCAAAAATTGACAAGGTTTTCCAATTCCAATATATTAAACTAATGTCAACTTTGACAAGCTTTTCCCATTCAAAATATGTAATGCCTATGATTGTGCAACGGGCAAGGTTTGTCATCAGTTTGTCATCTGATAGTCCGGTGGCTCAAGGTGACGACGAATGATTAGAGAACAAATCAATGTATTGTGCATGATGAAGTATTATTATGGAGGACACGAACCATCTGAACATTTTGTGCAGTTCCACTAAACTCAAGCTAAGCATCCCTGTGGATTTCGTATTTATATGCTGCCAGAAAACAAAGACACATCAGCACCCACATGAATATTGGCCCCTGTGTCAACCCACCAATCGGTGGACTAACAAACTGAAAGTATGGTAAACAAATTACCATACCCAGATGCCACATCGTCATTGCTTAGAGTGACATTGACAGACTTGGAGTCCTGTCCTGGCTTCTTGGTACTTGTTTGGGCACTTGTTTGCCTAGTGTTCCTCCGAACCACAATTAAAGCAGCCATCTCTGCAAACTAGTCATGTCACCAGCGTCTACTAATACTCTATAAAGCTTCTCGATCATTCCTTGTGTAATGTAGCACAAACAGTGACTGCTTCTTTCTACAAAGTGGTTAGACCAACTGGACCCACTAATGCAGCAGTTTGCCTTAGACACATTGGCTCCTTTTGTGTAGTTCAACTAAAATCAAAGTCGGAATAAAACCGAGCTTTAATTTTGATATCCCTGTGAGCAACAAAAGGTATAAGGGAAACGATTACTGGGAAATAACGGTTGATGACTTGTACTCCCAGAAGAAAAACATCTACTGATCTACCTTATCTTAATGGGAAACAAAGTAGGAGAGTAGAAATTCTCAATCAGTGTGAGTCATTCATATTAACTAAGACATTATCTAAACAATGCCTTGTTTCAACATGTATAAAGAATGACAAAGCAGAAAAGTATCATTCCTAAAACAATGCGACCGATTCATTTTAACAGAGACATTATCTTAACAATACCTTGGTTAAACATGTAGAAAGAACTACAAAGCAGGATAGTACCATTTGTAAAACACTGTAACTGATATATAATAACAGACACATTATCTGAACAATACATTTCTTAAACATGTACTCTGGCCGATCCCTAACAGAAATGGTACTCTCGCCGATCCCTAACAAGTGTTGCAGTTTTGAACTAAGATTCAGTAGTTAATTCCGAGGAAAGTAGGTACTGACCTTTCAAGACCAAGATTTGAAACAACGCCTGAGGTGGATCGAAAAGAGCTCTCAACACATATATGGAAATCCGGTCTCATTTTGTGCAGTTCCACCAAAATTAAGCGAAGCAAAATGTCGCAATAGCAACAAGTTGAATAGATATCCCTGTTTTAACAGAGGCAAAAAAGGAATCAATTACTGGACAATAAAGGAGGATGAAACATGCCGCCACAAAAATGGTAATCCTGCCAATCCCTAACAAGTGTTGCAGTTTTGAAATAAGATTCAGTAGTTAATTCTAAGAGTGGCATTGCTTAATTTTACCAGTGGCATTAGATTAACAAAAAGCATAAACAGTTCCAGGGGAGAGTGGGCGCAACAACAACATGTGCTTCCATCTACTTATAAAGGGGGTGATGCAGAGTTTGTTGTAACAAAGCAACAAGCATAATGTCTGGGTTGGTCCCATTTTTGTTCACTACTTAATGGGAAAAGACAGCAATACAATAGCTTCAATTCAACATTTATTGAAAACAGTACCAATACAAGTAGCACAACATCTCAAAACACACTGCACGATCATGTGGATGAAGGCAAGTACCAACCTGTCATGACACACATAAGATCACGTACGAATCTGCCAACACGAATAGGAAATCCAATCTCGTTTTGTGCAGTTACTCTAAAATCAAGTAAAGTCGCCGGTGAGACATTTAAGTTTGCTATAGCAACAAGTTGAATAGATATCCCCGATTTAACAGAGGCAAAATGGAAACAATTACTGCTAATAAAGGAGGATGAAACATGCGGCCACAAAAGAAGCATCTACCTTATCTTGATGGAAAATAAAGTATAGGACAATAGCATTTCTAAAATGGTTGCATTGATTCATATTAACAGAGAAATTCTCTTAAAATAGTTCAGTAGTTAATTCTGAGAGTGACATTTCTTAAAATACAATAGCTTCAATTCAACATTTATTTAAAACAGTACCAATACAAGTAGGACAACATCTCAAAACACACTGCACGATCATGTGGATGGGACATGGGACATGCCAGCACCATGTGCATCCACACGTATAAATGGGTGATGCAGAGTATGTAGCCAAGCAGCATATCTGTGTTGGTCCCATATTTGTTCTCATTGAAACTTTTTCTGATGTGAGGGCAGCAAATCTAGTCCTGCACAAACTACCCGACACCCTAGTTTCTTTCCCTTTTCAACAAAGAGTTGGGTTCCTTACAGATGTGTGTACTAGGTTACCCCCTTTTTCCCTTTTCGACCAACAAAGCGGCTGGATAGCTAGTCTATACTACTTTCCCTCCCTCCTTTCCTCATTGAACCACGTCCTAGATTCATGCTCCACCTCACCGCACCCTTCTCTCCTCTTTGAACCAAGACCTAGATTCGACTATAGAATCGAAAAAGATCAGCATGCAGCTAGACCAATGACGGTTTCAAAGAAACTTATACTTTAGGGTCGTCGGGATGTGGCAAGGCGTGCGGCGGGAGGTCGGATCTGCCCACACTACATATGGCAGCAAGGAAGAAGGGGTCGCTGGCCCTCCCGCACAGGCACTGGGTGAAAGAGAAAAGCGCAGCCGTCAGTGGATTGCAACCAAGGTGAACTGACGAAGGATATCATCTTTGTGGGTAACAAGCAAAGAGCACTGATGGAAGACAGCTTGTTTTTCATTGAAAATCGATCAGCTTCACCAGCCGACGGAACCATGAGCATCGATAGGTCCTAGTGGTGATGCATCATCCATTTGGCATCAAGTTTGGGTGAGGCACCTATGAAGTTCGACAAATCCTCACTGTGGTCTGTTTCTTCTCAGTAGTCAAGCTCGAGGAAGGAAGAACCACGTGGCAGAGGACAGTGAGGAGGAACAACAATGGCCATCCAATTTTGTGCAGTTCCACTAAAATTGAGGAATACATGCCCGGGTATGGAGATACGCATCGCTATTCCCAAAAATATAAAAAAGGGATATAGTGTTGTTACTTTGTTTTACAAGATTAACAACAACATCTCAATTGTCAATAAGAATTATTAAAAGTACACCAACAAACAGAAGCATCACGATTATCTTGATGGGAACTAAACCAGGATACCCAAAAAAACATTTCTTCATTTAACCAGTGATAGTATTAGATTAGCAGCAGCAATAGGAGAATATGGACAATGACCGCAGAACCACCATGTACTTTTTGTCGAAACAAAATGTATACCTCCACCGAGGCAAAAATCAGGACAACTTTTCAAGTGGCATTTCCTCTATAATAGTAGCTGATGTTGGACCAGCCGACGAACCCTAGATACTATACATGGGGAGCTAGGGAGTAGTCGCATAGAAGAAAACCCGCATGCAGCGACCTGGGGAGCTGGACCAGTAGAAGAAGTTATACCTCAGGTGGGCGAGATGTCACTTAGGCGGGCGGGTGGGATCTGCCCACACGACGGCAGCGAACAAGGCGCGGAGGACCTTCGTCCGCGCCAGCGCCAGCTCCGAGAGGATGATGCGCATCGGCTTCCTCCATCGCTGACGGCGACAACGTCAACGCTGCACCTCCTCACCTCCCGCAGTGGACGGGATTCGGCCGGATTTGTGACCACTGGTGAGGAGAGAGATAGTGTGGACACTGTCATCTTGTTTTGATATGGAGAGGGTGAGAGAGCGAGACGCGAGAAATTCTATCAAACAAGAGGCTATAATGGAGTAAAACATTCCCTCCGTAGTAGTGGTTTTAAATAGAATACGCGCGTTCCTGGAAAAAATAAACAAAAACTGACGGACAATTTTTTTAACGTACCAAGAAAGAAAACTAGATCAAAAACACGCCCCCGCTTCCAGGTCGCGAGAGTCGTCGCGCACACACACATAGACATAGACATGCATATCCGTGTTTACGTAAAATTTCATTTCCATATCCATCTCCAATCATATTTTTCCAACTGGCACATTATTTACGTTGTTAATTATATACGCGGCAATATTAACATACATCATCTCTTGTTTGCGGGCGTCCGGACCGCTGCCACGGCCACTCCTGACCAACCCGAACCCTCTTCATCACCCGTGCATGCTTCCCGCTCGGAACTGTCAGTGCCGCATTCATGCCCGGCCAGAGCGGACGTGACCTCTCACTGGCGCCAGCATTGAAGCGGCGCGCCGGTCGAGAGAGCGTCGCCTGCGCCGCTTCCTAGTGCACGCGACTGCTCTGTGTTCAAAGGTCGCAATTGTAACGCCCCGAGACCGATGTGCCAGGTGTCGTGCAGTTATTCGATGTTGTTGCATTGTCATTGCTCGCGTGTCATGCATTGCATATCATGTCATCATGTGCATTTCATTTGCATACGTGTTCGTCTCATGCATCCGAGCATTTTCCCCGTTGTCCGTTTTGCATTCCGGCGCTTCATTCTCCTCCGGTGGCCCTTTCTACCTTTCTTTCGTGTGTGGGGATTAAACATTTCCGCATTGGACCGAGACTTGCCAAGCGGCCTTGGTTTACTACCGGTAGACCGCCTGTCAAGTTTTGTATCATTTGGACTTCGTTTGATACTCCAACGGTTAACCGAGGGACCGAAAAGGCCTCGTGTGTGTTGCAGCCCAACACCCTTCCAAAGTGGCCCAAAACCCACCTAAGCCTCCTCCATCGTCTCGGTCGTTCGATCACGATCGCGTGGCCAAAAACCGCACCTCATTTGGACTCTCCTAGCTCCCTCTACCTATATATTTGTGTCTCCCCCCGAAAATCCGCGCAGATCAAACCCTAGCTTCTTCCCCTCGCGCCGCCGGACAAAAACTGCCCACCGCCCGGACATGTCCGCTCCGCCGGCCACCTCACCTCCACCAATCATAGGACGCCATGTCATCCCCGCCGCCGCTCCAGGCCAATCGGCGCCCACCACCTCACCCGGCCAGCCCTCTCTCCGCCGCGGCCCGCGGGGCCCGAGGCCGGCCCGCGCAGGCCCATCTCGGTCCGCCGCCCGGGAGACGCCGCTGCCTTCGCCCGAGCTTCTCCTGCCCGCGCGCCGCGCCGCCTTCCCCGACGCCGGCGCCGCCCTGCCACCGCACCGACGAGCCGTCGCCGTCGCGACGCCATGGCCGCCACCCCGCCGTCCTTCTCCGCGCGTCTCCTTTGCCCCGTGTCGCCGGTGCAAGCCACCACCCGGAGATCCACGCCGCCCGTCTGCCTCCTCGCCGTTCCGCCGTGGAGCAACTGCTCCGGCGACCGCCACCGCGACGCTGCCCGCCGGAGCTCCGCCTCTCGCCGCTGCTCGTCCACGGGGCCCGAGCGCCGCCGTCTTGGACAGATCCGGACCCGGGGAGCCAAGCCCCGTCGGACCCGCCGCTCCTTTGCGTTCTGGTGATCGCCGGAGTTCAAGCCCGCCTCGCCGGAGAATAAGGTGGACCGGATCCACCGGGAGATGAACCAAACACCGCCCCTCCGTTCTGGATCCGAACCATCCCGCACCGCTCCGTCCCGTTGACTTTCTCGGAGAGGTCCAATTTCTACCAAGTCCCCGAGATTTCCAGATTTATATGCCCATATTCATCGTGCCGTAACTTTGCGTCCGTAGCTCCGATTCATGCATATAGCATATCCAAATGTTCGTCTCAGAGAGTACATCATTTCATCTCATTGCATCATTTTCATTTGAGTTCATCTTGATGCCCGAAATGCTATTAGAAGAGTGCTACTTGAGATAATTGTCAGATCTGCTGCTCCATTTAGATATTTGTCATTTTCGCCATGATTATTGTGTGCATGATATGCACATGAGCTCTACATGTGTTTTGTTAGATGTTTTGTCATCTTTCTAGAGGTGCAACCCACGTATTTTTGTGATGTGTGTGGTGACTAGCACAAGCTTGCAAAGTGGTGCACTTGGTAATGCTGATTTCAGGGACTTAGCATTTCCACTAAGTCCTTGGTCTGTTTATCTCATTATGCCATATGTTCATGTTGTTTCCTAGTGATCTGTGCCTCTTTTGAGGATGATCAGTAAGGATGTTTTGTTAATCTTGTAGTGCTCTATCCATCCATGTCTTTGTTTGCAATTATGGAGCACCCTATCCTGAGTCAATCGAGCTCTACTTTTGTCATTTCGTGAATCTGGGCAGATTGTCTAGTTGTTAGCAATTTTGCCGATGATGTTGTAGTTGATCTGTGCACGCTATGCTATTGTTCTTGCCATGTCTAGCTTGCATTTTGTGTATTCTTGATGGGTGTATGCTTAGATTATCATGACATGCTCTGTAGTGAGTGCATCGAGCTCGTAAACATGCCTACTTGATATCTGTTTCAGCATGTTCCAGTTTTCACTAAGTCTGAGAACTGATTATGTTTTTGCCATGTTCACATGCTTGCAATTGTATTTTATGATCCCTTTTGGCTCAAGGTCACTAAGGGACTTTTGTTAAGCTCTTTGAGTAGCTCCATGCGATGGGTTACTTTGCCATGTTCAGGTCCTGTAGCATATAGTTTTGCTGCTCCAAAGTGGGCTATCTGATCTGAAATTCCAGACAAGTGTTAATTTCAGTAAGTCTGAAATCTGTTTACCATATGCATTTTTGCCATGCTTGTTTGAACCTGTTAATGGATGAATTGGCTGTAGCTCAGTGTTCATCTTTTGTTAAGCATCATGAATGGATCCCTTACATGTATTTTGTTGTCATGTTTGGGTGATGTAGCTTGTTCATCTCATTGCATTTAGATGGCTACTTATTGTATATCGTAGACCGGTGCCATATTTGAATTGCTTGCCATTTCCAAACCGTAACTCCGATTCCGGCGTTCTTTATATCGTTTTCAAGAGATTTCATCTCATCTTTCCATTGGCACACTTGGATTTCCAAGTTGAGGCCAGGTTCATGCATTCCTTGTCAAATCATGCATATGCATCGCATACTACATCCCGCGTATCATACCATGTTCATGTGTTGGTTGTTTACTATGTTGTGTGCTTCTTTTCCGGTGTTTGCTTCTTCGGGTTGGTTCCGATAACGTCGCGTTTGTGAGGACCCGTTCGTCTACGTCCGTTTGTCTTCTTCTTGGACTCGTTCTTCTTCCTTGCGGGATCTCAGGCAAGATGATCATACCCTCGAAATCATTTCTATCTTTGCTTGCTAGTTGCTCGCTCTTTTGCTATGCCTATGATGCGATACCTACCACTTGCTTATCATGCCTCCCATATTGTTGAACCAAGCCTCTAACCCACCTTGTCCTAGCAAACCGTTGATTGGCTATGTTACCGCTTTGCCCAGCCCCTCTTATAGCGTTGTTAGTTGCAGGTGAAGATTGAAGTTTGTTCCTTGTTGGAACATGGAGATCGTTCCTTGTTGGAACATTGTTTTACTTGTTGGGATATCACACTATATCTTATTTAATTAATGCATCTATATACTTGGTAAAGGGTGGAAGGCTCGGCCTTATGCCTGGTGTTTTGTTCCACTCTTGCCGCCCTAGTTTTCGTCATATCGGTGTTATGTTCCCGGATTTTGCGTTCCTTACACGGTTGGGTTATAATGGGAATCCCTTGACAGTTCGCTTTGAATAAAACTCCTCCAGCAAGGCCCAACCTTTGTTTTACCATTTGCCACCTAGCCTTTTTTCCCTTGGGAGTCGCGCATCCCGAGGGTCATCTTCATTTTAACCCCCCCGGGCCAGTGCTTGTCTAAGTGTTGGTCCAAACTAGAGCCACTGGCGGCGCCACCTCGGGGAAACTTGAGGGCTGGTTTTAGCTGTAGGTAGTGTTCATCCGGTGTTGCCCTGAGAACGAGATATGTGCAGCTCCTATCAGGATGTCGGCGCATCGGGCGGTCTTGGTGGACTTGTTTTACCATTGTCGAGGATGTCTTGGAGTACCGGGATACCGAGTCTGATCGGAATGTCTCGGGAGGAGGTCTATTCCTTCGTTGACCGTGAGAGCTTGTCATGGGCTAAGTTGGGACACCCCTGCAGGGATTTGAACTTTCGAAAGCCGTGCCCGCGGTTATGGGCAGATGGGAATTTGTTAATGTCCGGTTGTAGATAACTTGAACCTTAACTTAATTAAAATGAGTCTACTGCGTGTGTAACCGTGATGGTCTCTTTCCGGCGGAGTCCGGGAAGTGAACACGGTGTTGGAGTTATGCTTGACGTAGGTTGTTTTAGGATCACTTCTTGATCATAGTTTATCGATCGTGCTTTGCCTTCTCTTCTCGCTCTCTTTTGCGTATGTTAGCCACCATATATGCTAGTCGCTTGCTGCAGCTCCACCTCATACCTTTTACCTTACTCATAAGCTTAAATAGTCTTGATCGCGAGGGTGCGAGATTGCTGAGTCCCTGTGGCTCACAGATACTTTCAAAACCAGCTTGCAGGTGCTGTTGAACCGTGCAGGTGACGCAACCAAGCTCAGGAGGAGCTCGATGAAGATCTTGTCCTTTGTGTGGTTTCGTTCTAGTTGATCAGTAGTGGAGCCCAGTTGGGGTCGATCGGGGACCTTGTCGCATTTGGGGTTCTTCTTTTATTTTGGCTCCGTAGTCGGGCCCTGATTGTATTTGGATGATGTAATGCTTTATTCATGTATTTGTGTGAAGTGGCGATTGTAAGACAACTATGTATCTCTTTCCCTTATGTATTACATGGGTTGTGTGAAGATTACCTCACTTGCTACATTGCTTTCAATGCGGTTATGCCTCTAAGTCGTGCTTCGACACGTGGGAGATATAGCCGCATCGAGGGCGTTACAAGTAGCCGGCCATAACATGCATGTAAAAAAGTTCTTGGGAGTCCGTGCTACAGCTAGCTGTCCTCCCCAACTCGTCATTCTCTTCCAGTACTACTAGTACTCCATGGCGCGATCCATCGACAAGTAGGCGGGAAAGTTATTGTATACTTGGTTTGCGGTGAGTGGCATGCCGAGCGACCGTGTGGGGTCGAGCCATGGGGGAGGGTGAGACACGAACGTGACAGATGTGATTTAAACTTTGGTTTTGCTCGATGGCGTGATCCAACGAAATGAAACGTTGGTTTCTCTCCGTTTCCATTTTTTCTCCGGAAAAATGGGAGCTTTCCACTCCATTTGCATTCCTTTTTGACCGACAAAGCAACATGGAGATGGAGCTACGTGGGGAGCTGCGACAATGGAGCAAGCTGGCTCCAAAAGGAAGATGGACTACCTGGGACGTCGGGCTGTAGCTAGAAGGGCGGTTGGGACGCGGCATCGGCCCATACCGCGGTGACCCCCGATTGGGACGCACCGACTGTGGATTTTCTCCCTCGCTGATGTCGACCGCGCCTATGCACAACATTGTTCCCTTCCCCAGCTGCGGGATCAGGTCGGGTATGTGACCAGCGGTGTGGCCACCGTCGTTCTATGCTTGTGAAGAGAGCAACCCAAGCAAGCAGGCTTGTAGCTTAGGCTCCTGGTGGTGTATATATAGTGGTTTTCTTTTTCTCTCCATATCAACCATTTTATATTGCGTACGTGTCATTGAAGAGTGAAATGATGGTTGCTTCTTCCGACTAACTTACTGTGTGATTTAACTGCTCCTTTAGAGGCCCCTACACGTACTCCCCCTACGTGTATGCAATAGTCACACGTACACATGGACGCAAAAACACGCGCGACGCCGTAATGCATGCATGTCCGAGCACACGATGGAACACACACGGTCACGCTCAAGTGCTCAACCTACACATGCATGCACACACATACTCAGCCAGGGCGAGCTAGTGACCATATAAACACCGGAAAATGTATATATTGAGCGTAATGAGCGTATTATGAAGTCCACGGACCGTATTTTTACAAATATACAGTGACAGACAGTGTATTTATCTCGTTTGAAATTAAGCCATATTAACCGGAGAGGAGGAAGTATGGACTAGCATTACTTTGTTGTATCCCGTCAACTTGTCGAACGAGGAGAAGCTTGCAGGACAGGAGAAGCTTGTGCCCGATGGCTCGCAGGACAAGGAGAAACTTTTGACTAATGCAAGTTGTCCTTCGCTCAGGCGGTGGACGTGCAATAGTTAATTCGGTGTCAGATTGCCAGAAGCATACACTATACTAGTAGTACTATTATTGTTGCACTTCCCGAAGAGGCGAACAGCCAAGCGCAAAGTTTACTAGTACTAGTACTACTACTATAGTCTATAGAGGTAGTACTAGGAACCGGATGGAGAAGCGTCTGCACTCTTATTATATTTTTAAAATGTGATAAAGCAATCTTCAACACATTGGTTCTCTTCGAGGGTTCTCGCATGTGATAATGGAAGTTGATTGCATGGAACACTCGCCACAATTCTCGCTTAATTCTGGCTCATATCCTGTTACACATAGGAGCGCTCGGTAATATTTCCTCTTTTTTCTGTTATCCAGCATGTAAACAGGTCAGCAAACCTTCCGGTGCATCTTTGTGCGAACCGTGCTTGTTGTACTTTGAATGTGGCCGAGAGCTGGCTTGATGAAACACCTTGCTTCCTACCTCTTTTTTTGTGGGGTACCTCGCTTCCTAGTGACCAATGTCTTGGCTGATCTTCCTAAGAATGCTTATATATGAATAAAGCTCTCTCATTTACCTGCAAAAAAGATTAAGCCATATTAACCGGAAAGGAGGGAGTATGGACTAGCACTACTTGTTGGTGTGTCCCATCAACTCGCAGAATGAGGAGAAGCTTGCAGGACAAGGTGAAGCTCGCTTATGCCTTTTGACTAAGGCAACGTACCCTCGCCCAGGCGGTGGACATGCATCAGTTCATTTGGTTTCAGATTGCCAGAGGCATACATTGTAGTACCAAACATGCGGAGTACCATCATTGTTCGACTTCACGAAGGGGCGAAGAGCCAAGCGCAAGGTTTAGTAGTACGAGTAGTACTACTACTAGAACCGCATGGTGGAGCCTCTATACTCTTATTTTTCTAAATCTTTGATAAAGTACACATTTATTCCAGAGAAGGGCGGAAAAAGGCAGCCCAACATGTAATGATGATATCGTTCAACCATGCTCGAATATATCTTGGCCTCCGTGCGAGCCTGTCTGTGTGTTCTCGCTCCTCATCTCTCTCAAGGAACGGCGGGTTGGCCATTTTGCCGTCAATTGAGATCGGTTTGCTCACACTCCGGTCCCGCATGTCAGTGATATGCCAAGAGGAGGTGCGTTGACCGACTGGCCATACGTGTACTTCGTTTTGCACCTTCATACTACTCCTCCCTCTGTCACAGTTTACAGGGCGCGCTTCATTATGATGCATTTCTCTCAATGCATTTCCACCACCAGAGAGACTTTAGACGCGTTTGGTTTAACGCTCAATTAGTTAGGGCGTGGTAACCACAATTTTCTCTCAATGTAGTACTAAGGAGTGGAGTAAGTGCATGCATGTGTCTACCCGGGGTGAAAGCACTGCATGCATGTGTGTACGCATTATTTCCTCTAGTAATAGACGTCGTGCTATAACTACCAATGCTATTTTTCAGGACGGTCGCTAGATGCCTTGGTCCCAGAGATTTTCTCTTTTTCTGAAGCGCGCTCTATAAATAGTGACGGATGGAGTAGTATGAGCGGATTCAAAGAAGAGCGTATTGATGATTGCTTCTTCCGAGCAACTTATAGTGGGAAAGGTGGGGCTCATGATTTGACTGCTCATTACTCACTATTAATGCGGCGCAACGACCGGTCTGAGTCTCCCATGCGACTGTGCACTACCCCCTCGGTTCTTAAATATACTTCGGAGTATTTGTCTTTCTAGAGATTTCAACAAGTGACTACTCAAATATTTGTCTTTTTAGAGATTCAAATGGACTACTACATACGGATGTATATAGACATATTTTAGAGTGTAGATTCACTCATTTTGCTCCGTATGTAGTCACTTGTTGAAATATCTAGAAAGACAAATATTTAGGAACGGAGGGAGTACACATACGAAGAAAAATGAGTGAATCTACACTCTAAAATATGCCCATTTGAAATTTGTAAAAAGACAAATATTTAGGAACGAAGGAGTATAATTTTGTGCATGGCACATGGACCCGGATGCCGAAGAGGCTTCTGACAATGCTATCAAGCTTCCAGCAATTGTATACATAATTCATGTACTATACAGATAATTTTCCAGCGACATGAAATTGTACAATGGTGTGAGCTTTCAGCTTTTGTTGCGTGTGTCTTGCCATCGATGCTCTTCCGGAAACAATAAAAAACTAACTTCCTTGCTAATCAGAGCTAATATTTACATCACAAATGAAGACAAAGTTGTGAGAAGGTGTTAAATTAAAATTGATCCATGCTTTCATTGACAGCAATGTCCCCCCAGCTCTGTCTAAATCAACAAGGCATGTTGGAAAAAAAGTAGCTGTCTGGAGCATGCAACATTCCGATCATTTTGTGCAGTTCCACTAAAATAGAGCTGAGTGTCCCGGCTGCAAAGATATTAAGTGTGATTACGATAATAGAGGACTGCTGATGAAACAATAAACACACAAATAGAAGCCGGTCACCTTTGCAGTCTCTCTTAAGACTAACTAGTTGGAGAAGATTAGGCTCGAAGTTGGATGAGGAGGATAGAGCAAGACCAATCTCCCTTTGCACAGTCGCAATGAAATGTAGAGACGTTGCTCGTGTGACATTTTGGCAGAACTGCACAAAACACTCTTAAGAAAAAAGTGATTTGTGCAGTTCACCAAAAGGTCGCAATAGCAACGAGGTGAAATGGATAGCCCTGTTTGCAAAAAAGAGGTAGAAAGGAAACAATTACTGGCCAATAACAGTTGATGACACATGCGATGACAAAAAAGAAGCATATTCCTTGTCCTAACAGAAGATAATAACATGGTTGTGTTTGTCTAGAATGGTGTGAGGACGAGATTGCAATATGGACAGTACGCCAGACGAGCTACGTTTTGGGCAAAGAACTATGGAAGATCCACATGCAGGACATGGGAAGACGGGCAGTGGAGCAAGGCCGGAGGGGATACTTGGAGGTCGTCGGGGTGTAACTAGGTGAGCGGCGGCGGGCGGAATCTGCCCATACTGCGGAAGCGAGCAGGTGACGTAGGCCCTACCACACCGGAGCTTGGTCAGAGAGAACGGCGTGTACCGCAGATCGGGATGTGCTGCCTTGGCGCCGTCGAACGGAGAAACGATGCACGTCCTCCCTTTCCGCTGGCGGACGGGATGCAGCCGGATCAGTGACCAACGGTGAGAGAGAGAGGCCACCGCAGCCTTGTGTGAGATACTCTGAAGAGAGACAAACCAGGCAGGCAGGCTCCATTGTATATAGTGGAGCGGACTACCTTTTTCTCCATAAAAATCGTTCTATATTCTGAGTACGTGCCATTGAGCGATATAACTTTATTTAAAAATAACGCACCAACGCATCAAGTCGAACTTTGTTTCGTGCACGCGTGGTACACGACCTCCGTAGGTAAACAACCGCTACACGCGTTCAAATTAGCACATGGGCTGCCATTTCGTACAGAAATGAGCTCCACCGTGTACCTGCGCGGGTGTGGGTGGGCACGAAGCATGAGTACGTGCACGGTGCACCTATTCTCTTGTTGTATACGTACACCACCTACATGGGGTTGTGTGAGAGAGATACAAACGTAGAGAGATATAGTGTGTGGGTTTGTGAGAGTTTTTTGGAGGGGTGGGGTCAATCAAAAAATGTAACATATGCAATGTGTGTGAAATAGAGTCCTGGATATATCATATATATAGAGGGGGTGATCCACGAGAAGAGAGTGGAGGTATCATCGGCTTGAGGTGTCCATAGAATCGAAGAGAGGAATGATGTGTGTGTGTGTGCGCGCGCGATCGATAAAGAGTGCCATCGAATTTGTGTGTGCCCACGTCAAAGATATAGAGTGGCTGGCCTACTGGAACGTGTGAGGGGACATGTGCAGTTTGTCTCTGTGGCATGGATACCTACCTACAGCGCTTGACTATCGGTGTGTGGGGGGAGGGAGGCCTAATTAACTATAGAGGTACAATGGCTGGTATATGTGTGGAGGAGGAGAGAGGCCTACCTCATGTATTAAGGGAGATTGATCGGCATCCATGCATATGTGTATGAGAGGAATAAGGTTGGGAGAGAGACAGAGCTAGAGTGTTGGAGGGGTGGTAGTGGAGTTGCTTGTAACAAATGGTGGGATAGGCTTGCTAGACAACCGGAGGGCACGCCTGCAATATCAATAAGAGAGGGGATGGCTGCCTGTCTGTGCACGTGCGTGTGAGAGACGGGTCAGGAGGCATGCACGAATGATGAGGGGGGCGATATGGATGTGGTAAGCAGACATAACTACATAGGAAGATCAATCGTCCTTTGTCAGAGAAAGGAGAGACATAACTTATGAGGTACATCGATCGATGGGGGGGAATAGTTAAAGTCGACCTAGGTATATGTTGGGAGATCGATCGGTATACATGCATGTGTGTGTTAGAAGCAAATGAGGCACGTGGAGAAGGATAGAGAGAGAGAGAGGGATGCATCTAGGAGGTGGTGCGAGAGTCATACTATATCGATGGGGAGAAGTGTGCGAGTACGAGATCGACGAAAAGAGTGGTGGGAGTGAGGCATGGACGGTGATAGGACAAGAGGGCAAGCTTGTGTTTTGTGCTAGGCACACCTGGCTAGAGAGGCATATCGATCGATGTGTGCCGTAAAGAAGGAGCTAGGGGGACTACACACACCGTGGGTGAACGACCTAAAGTGAAAAGACGAATTTGCGCGATGGAGCTAGAGAATGCTAAGGGAGGGTTAGAGGGATGCGGGCGTCTGCATGCATGAGAGAAAGTTAACGCTAGCTAGCTACAAAGATAAGAGGATTGTGTGGGTGTAAAAGACGAATAGAGGATCATACTTCATTATAAAAAGCGAATTCAGATATTTGAAGAATATATCATAGTGTTTTAAGCCGACGCATGTGTGAATATATATAACGGTGATACACATGGTGTGGTTATGAACATGTTATACTACATATAATATATTTTATCTCTACTCTTATAAAAACGGAGTTGTTGATGATGGTGCCATCCTACAATATAGGTCGTCCGATTTATATCTGACGGATAGGAAGGAAACTATGGCAATTTTGAAAAAAGATACCCACACCCCTCTCCATATTTGCAAATTAGGCCTCCCCTTGATCATGTTGATGTTCTATGGAACACATGGGCATCTTGCTAGTACTATGTATAACATATAGAACATTGATCATAATTTGGGCTAATGTGTGGCTTTTGCAGCTCAGGTCTAAATACTTGTCATAATGTAGGGGGCGGGGCACTATACTATGTGTGATAAACACGGTGTACACGTATGGAACATGGTTTAGATTATGAATATATAGTTAGTACATCAAATGTACTATTATTTGGAATCAACATCAAGTGTATTCAAAAAATAGAATCTGAGTTCACGTAGTACACATAGTTCATATCTATCTCTATAGTAATCATGTGGTGTGTTATTAAGGTAATACACGAATGATGGTTGAAGTTGGCAACAATCATGATTGTAGATTGTTATTGAAATAGAGAAATGAATTCAAATTCAGTTTGAACTGTAGCGGTAGTATAGACATTTGGAATGCACTAAAATGTTGGTATGAGTAGGTTACATGCATTATACAGCAAGCGAAAAAAATTAATTGGACATAACATGGATTCATACTACTGAATAGCATTTAATTGCACTAAATTGTTGGTATGAGTAGCTTTAAATAGCATTTTTATAGTAAAACGGGGCAAGACTCTCTCTTTGTGTGGTGTGAATAGTTTTATTTTTTTTGTTTTCTTTTTGGTTGAGGGAAGTACAATATTACATGTTAGGCTTGTCCCTAAAATTCAACCCGCGCCTTGTTATATCCTGAAAATTCAGATATCGTGCTCCCAAAACTGGCGCCTTCACAACCCGTGCCTTGCTATCCCGAAACTACAACGCGCGCGAAAACTCCCTCCAGCTACCAAATCCCGACACGTGAAATCCCCCTTCTAACCCTGAGCCGAAAGGGCCGCTAGATCAAATCGGTGCGGGGTACTTTTGTAACACACCCTACATTTTGGACAAGCGCGTCCCTAAGTCATCGTTCACCCCCTCCCATCGCCTCCTTTTTGCCATTCGAAATCTTAGGCCGCCATAAACTCTCCGCTCCAGCCGCGAAACTCCACCCTCCTCCGTCTGCCACCTCACCGCTGCCCGGCCGGAGCCTCTTCCCTGACGACGTCGTCCACCGCAACAGCTCGACGTCCCTCATCCACCTCCTCGGATGAGGATCCGTCGTCCATCTCATCGTCCCGCTGGTTCAGCCGCCCCGTCCTCCACCTCCAAGGAGCTGCTCCAACAATCGCCTCGTCTATCGCGGCTGTTCCATCCCCACAGCGCCGCCTTAACCTGCTCCACCGGAACCGCAGCATCCTCACCGACTCCTCGGACGAAGCCGAGGCCTACTCGGCGCCACCAAAGAGGTTGTACACTCATTGCATCGCACCTTCTCCTTAGCTCGACCTCCCGGCGCCGACAGTGCTCCATCCCGCACCCCCATGGAGCGGCTACCTTGAAGTAGGCGCCGCGGGCGACATCTCCACGGCGGCTCTCCATACCAGCCGGATCTGCTCTTGTTGCTCCGGCTCTCACTCGCGCTGCTGCTGCTGCTCTCCCCCTTGCTCGTGCTGCTGCTCTGCTCCGGTTTAGCTACACTTTAGTCGACTGAATCGACTGTTGGGTCAGTCGATTTTCAGGGGGTGCGGGGCTCGCCGGAGTTAAGGAAGAACCACTGGCAACGGGGACGGGGGCTCGCCGGAGAGGTACCCCACTATCTATCTTAGGGTTCAGGGTGGGGGCGGGGGGCCTATAGGGCTGGCCGGGGCAGCGGCAGACCGGCGGTGGGGAGTTGTTTCGGGGTGGCGAGGCGGCGCTAGGGTCGGCGGTTCGGCCGGTGGTGGCTGGCGGCTAAGGGGGGTGCAGGTTGAAGATGAACTGCAGTCCCTCCCTAAACTACATGTCAAGTGCCTCTCTGCTACCATTGCATTCAGTTTCGACAGTAACATTCAGATTCCATAGTAAATTTCAGTTTCGACAGTTAAGTTCAGAGTCAACAGTTTTTACCTCATCTGTTGTAGTCAGGTGGTTTTTCGTGATGTAAATTTTACATCTATTTTACATCATCTATTGGAGATGCTACTAGAATCCCACTTGAGATGGATGATGTCTATCTTGTGCTGCTTCGGCCTTGAAGTCTTATGGCTCACCGGGGTTGCTCCAACGATAGAACAATCCATCACAACAGAGCAGTGCCCTAGACGCGGTCTACAGATTCCTCAGATCTTCCTCCGCACCTCCGACAGCCACCTCTGCCTCAACTGCTTCAGCGACCAACCCAATGATGCTAAGGTCGACACGGCTACGACAAATAGGTTGTACACTTGTTGCATCACTTTTTACTATACATTCATGTCGATCCATTAGGGCTATTTTGGTTCAACGGAAAAACATAGCAATAGGGAATTTTCCAATGGCACTCTACTATTCAATTATTCATGCATTTTGTTGAAAGGAATGAAGCAAAACATCCACCTATACCTACTTTTCAAAATCATATGCATGAAAACAAGACCAAGTGCATTAGTGGCAGAATAACATTTTAACTGTACACGCTTTCATATGGTTTCACTTTATTTTGGCCATGTTTCTTTGCATTCCTCTGCTCTTCCAATTCCTGTAAACCAAATACTCAAGTTGACAGAAATCATGTGTTTACAAATGCTCTGTTTACCATGTGCATTCATATCCTATTCTGGTGTTTTTCATATCCCTGCGTTTTTAGAATCATGCAAGCCAAGTGAGCCCTTACAGAATTACTTCAGTTACAGGTACGTGTCGAAGGGAACTTTGTGTGGTTTGTCCTGCTCCTGCAGTGACATTGTCCACCTCAACTGAGTTGCTCCATCGACAGAAACATCCACCAAACCAGACATCACGACTCCTGACCGTCTTTCGCCGCCTCAGATCTCCTTCCCTGCCACCGGCACCCACCGCAACGGCATCACCATCATGGACTCAGTAGATGAACCTGAGGAGTACACGGGTCCACAAGAGAGGTCGCACTCTTTTGTTTCTGCTTATGTTATGCATTGCTTAAAATTGCCTGCTACTTTATTGTCATGTTCACCTCTTGGACTCCAAGTCAGGTCCAAATTAATGTTCAAACTTGAGTTCTAAATTAGTTGTGGGGAACATATTGAGGAAGCAATTAATAGTATCTCTGTATAATATCTAGTTCACCTAGGGTATGACTATGTTGTTCATCTTGGGTGGGAAACAAATAGTAAAGCAATTATCATCTGTCTTTTTATTAAATTAAAGCAATCATCAGCCTGCTATCATTATTTTTGGATCCATCCACTGGTTGTTACCATCACTCTAAATTTATGCATGCTCTCCTTACATAATCTCACCATATTTTTTTCGTATGCATGTCAGATATTGTACACAGTCATGCTGAACATGTAGAGAAAAAGAGAAGAGTTTTGCACGGCAATACAATGTCATGCAGACATCGCTCCATGGTGGGTTCAATGGCAAACCATCCCCACCCCTCTCTAGATTGTAATCTAGAGGAAGATATCTGTTCTGAGGTGGATTCAGACGCCGCTGACCACTCCTATTTACCCCCAAGGTGTTTGCTCTACCTTGGCATGATGATGTTAGTCATATCATGCATATGTTGCCTTGCAGTGCCTACTTTTGACATCATATATGTCATCTGCTTAGTTTAGACATGTTCTGTAATACCACCTGTTTAGTTTCTATATCATATATGGGAATTGTGCAGTCTCATGTCTTTTAGCCAGCCATAATATACGTGAAATGTGCAATGCCATCCTGATTAACGAGGCATCATATATTTGAATGATATCTTGCCCATCATTTTCTTCATTACATTTCCATTTGTCTACAATGTTTGTACATTAAACTACTATTCCTGTGAATCAGCCATTCGGGTGGGAGATTGAAAAATCTGGAGTGAAAACAAGGCCTTCAGCACATACAGTGCTACCTATTGGAGCAGATCTCTTGTTGGGTCCTGATAGCTCCTCAGAGATGGATTCAGAGACAGATGACCAGTCTTATTTCCCCACCGAGGTGTATGCTCTAACTTGGCACGGTTATACTGCTCATATCATGCATATGGTGTCTTGCATTGCATAGATTAGACATCATATACACAATATTCAACACCATGTTCTTAGTTCAGACATCATATCTAATGCCCTCTGTTTAGCATATAAATCACATATGTGAATTAAATGACACGATCCTGATTACTTAGATAACATGTAGGTGAATTATGTCATGCGATCATGTTTAGTTATCCATCGTATCTTTGAATTATGTTATGCTATGCTATCCAGTTTAGATAGACATCCGATATGTGAAATTATGTCATGCTATCCGTTTTAGTTAAAAATATACATGTCAACTATTTCATGCCCTCTTTTTTCCACACTATCTATTGCATCTGTCTCTCATACAATGTCTGTACATTCAACTATGTTTCCTGTTTATCAGCCATTTGAATTGGAGCGGGTGATGCCAGCATCTAGCGGACTAAAAACACGGTCTTCAAATAAAACAGTGCTACCTCTTGGTGGAGATAGCACCCCGGTTGTACATGCACGAGAACCAGCGCTACCACACATAACCCAAACTCTCGCAGATTGTACCCCTACTACGATGGACAGAGAACCAGCTTCACCCAATCTAACCCCAACCCCAGCATATAATAACCCAGTTCCTGTTGACACAGCACCATCTCCACCACAGAGCTCCCAAACAAGAGCAGTTAGTAAGGCAGCTCCAGTGCCCAAAGGGCCAGTACTACCACGGCAAACCCTAACTCCACCAGTTAGTATGCCTATTCCTATGGAGGAAGCACAACCAGCTAGTCGTAGTTTAGCATCTATCGCATTTGATGTTGTTAAATCGTATGTGCGTATCTTCCCGTCTAGGAAATATTATACTGAAGATGAAGGAAAATGCCTTTTTTAACTATGATTGCTATCATGCATACTACTTTGCTCTTGTATCACTGTATTTACTCATACAAACTTATTTTTAAATTGAAGGATCCAATCGAAACTTCAATGGCACAGCAAGTATGTGCACGCATGTTTCTTTAACAGGCTTGCTCTTGTCAATAGATCTGTTGATTTCAATTTCAATTGTGTATACAGTTGACTTCTCATATCATGCACATTACTAGCATCACAACAGAGCCAATAGTGTTGTTGTACATGTAGACCCGTGGTACCCATCTAAAATCTTGTTGTGCCGTGTAGTTTCCCACGCTTTGTATTCTTTCACTGCTGCTTTGTCTTGAACTTATATGATTTGAACCGTGTCTCTATTTTGATTTGGCAAGACAATGCAGTGACCATAGGACATAGATATATGTTTGTTTGATGTTTTTATTATGTACTAGTACTTGGCAATAGAAGACTTGGTAGTTTAATCCTGTCCACCTTACTAATGAATTGGTTCATCGGAATGAGTTTCATATACTAGTACATGCTAAACTGTTATGTGTCTGCTTGTTTCTTCTTTTAGAATGTTGACAGAATATTGGGGAAGAGTGCCTTATTAAGCAATGGTAAAGGAAGTAATGCAGATAAGGTTCAGGATAGTGACACATCCTTGTTGGTCTCCAACAAAGCTGATAAAACAGCTAAGGAAGACTATCTCGAAGACAGTGAGACAACCCCAAAGTCCTGTCTTGGTTTAGTGTTGGAGTTACTGGCCACTACCGCTTGCACAAGCTATTCAAACTCACTGTCTGAATCAGTTCAGTTTCTTGAGTCTCAACTACAAGCTGAAAGACATCGATCAACTGTGCTGCGACAAGAAGCGGAAGGACTGCGGAAGTCCCTGGAGCATTCAGATGCATACCCCTGGAGCATTCAGATGCATACTTTCTGATGCAACAGCAAGCGTTGGAGGATTTTAGCGTCAAACAGGACAAAGCTAATAAGCTTGCTAAGCTTATTGCCAGCATGGTGGATACCATGTTTCTTGAGCTCTTCTGAAGTTGTTTCAGTTATGCTCTTGGTGTGTTGCCGCGTTTATTTGCACTGTTGGCCAATTTTGACGGCCAATGTATGTAATATGTTGCTTTGTTCCCTATATTTGCACTGGTGGCGAACTTTGATGCCTAGTGGATGTAATATGTGTAATAGCGGTAATAGGCTAGCGTTAATTGCTTGCTTATTTATTTCCTTATTGTCTTGTTTAGTTGTTTGGTTGTAGTCACTACAGTTCTTTTTCTGTGTTTTTCTAGTGGCCACAATAACCAATTTTTGGAAACTAGGCCAAAATAATCATGGCAACACACGGACTGTTGTAACCATGGGCCTCCTGCGGGCCGTATGATCCATGGGCCTTCTATGGGCCATAGGATCCATTGGCCTTCTATACGGGTCGTACGATCCATGGGCCTTTTACGGGCCGTAGGATCCATGGGCCTTCTACCGGGCGTATCGTCATTTCACCAATCATGGGCGTACTATTCGTGGACAATAACGGGCGTTTATTGGTCGTATTTGATAACTCTATGAAAACAGCCCAATAGGTTTTTTCGACATGAAAACGGCTCAATGTATTAATGGGCCACAAACGGGCCGACTGTAACCACGGGCTGAATTTGGCCCACAAGCAGAAAATGACAGTAACGGGCCAGAAGTAACCGAATGCTGGAAATGAGCCCAAGAATAAATGGGCCCTGAGAAGGCCCAAAGATATCATGGGCTGGAAACGGCCCAACGGAATAATGGGCCGTTAATGGGTATAAAGTGATGCACTGTTCATTACGGGCCAGTTTTGCCACGGGCCATTAAGGGGCCAAGGGTTACTAAGGGCCTCATATGGGCCGAAAGACATCATGGGCCATACATGGGCAGGAAGTTAAAACGGGCTGGAATTATATTGGACGGCCCAGATGACGCTACTGGGCCTAATTCGGATAGGCCGTAAACGGGCCCTGGGATAGCGGGCTGTAAATGGGCTATATGCGAACATGCCGTTAACAGGCTTCCCATGGGCTGACCCGCCACCTTTTGACCAAGTCAAACAGGCCAGCCTTTTCACAGTAATGGGCCTCTGTTGGGCCGTACCACGTGTCGGCGTATCATAGGCGCTTTGGGTCCAATGAGTGGATGACATCTGTCCCAACGGTGAGCTGACACGTCTTTCCTCCAGCCAATGATGATTTTACATGTGGAAAATCGCCATTGGTCGGGGCTGTTAATGGGTTATCGGATCCAAAACCGGACCCGATAGCTTAACGGCATTCCGTTACAGTGGATGCCACGTGTCGGTCACCCTTGACAAAAGCACTTCTGTGACGCGCGATTTATCGTCATGGAAGTGGACACTTCCGTGATGATAATTTTGGTAATGTCATGGAACACTTCTACGACATCACAGGTGTGACTATCTTACTGTCATAAATTTTTCATGGATGTACATGCATGACAGAAAACGTGACCTACTGTGACAAACACGTATCATCACGGAAGTGTATTTTTTTGTAGTGAGGCTTGTCACCCAGCAGTGCTTCCAGGAGGCAATTCTTCTGTGCAGCAATGAGGATAATCCTCAATTTATGGACCGAGTCTGTGTAGTTGCTACCATCATCTTTCAACTTAGCTTTCTCTAGGAACGCATTAAAATTCAAAGGAACAGTAGCACGGGCCATTTATCTACAACAACATAGACATGCAAAATGCTATCAGGTACTAAGTTCATGATAAATTAAAGTTTAATTAATCATATTACTTAAGAACTCCCACTTAGATAGACATCCCTCTAATCATCTAAGCGATCACGTGATCCATATCAACTAAACCATGTCCGATCATCACGTGAGATGGAGTAGTTTTCAATGGTGAACATCACTATGTTGATCATATCTACTATATGATTCACGCTCGACCTTTCGGTCTCAGTGTTCCGAGGCCATATCTGTATATGCTAGGCTCGTCAAGTTTAACCCGAGTATTCTGCTTGTGCAAAACTGGCTTGCACTCATTGTATGTGAACGTAGAGCTTATCACACCCGATCATCACGTGGTGTCTCGGCACGATGAACTGTAGCAACGGTGCATACTCAGGGAGAACACTTATACCTTGAAATTTAGTGAGAGACATCTTATAATGCTACCGCCGTACTAAGAAAAATAAGATGCACAAATGATAAACATCACATGCAATCAATATAAGTGATATGATATGGCCATCATCATCTTGTGCCTTTGATCTCCATCTCCAAAGCACCGGCATGATCACCATCGTCACCGGCATGACACCTTGATCTCCATCATAGCATCGTTGTCGTCTCGCCAACTATTGCTTCTATGACTATCGCTACCTCTTAGTGATAAAGTAAAGCAATTACATGGTGATTGCATTTCATACAATAAAGCGACAACCATATGGCTCCTGCTAGTTGCCGATAACTGTGTTACAAAACATGATCATCTCATGCAAAAATTTATATAATCACGTCTTGACCATATCACATCACAACATGCCCTGCAAAAACAAGTTAGACGTCCTCTACTTTGTTGTTGCAAGTTTTACGTGGCTGCTACGGGCTTAGCAAGAACCGTTCTTACTTACGCATCAAAAACCACAACGCGGTATAGTGATTGCTTTTTGATATTCAGAAAGAACCCTATTCATTGAAACCGATTCAACTAAAGTTGGAGCAACAGACACCCACTAGCCACCTGTGTGCAAAGCATGACAGTAGAACCAGTCTCATGAACGCGGTCATGTAATGTCAGTTTGGGCCGCTTCATCCAAGAATACCGCCGAATCAAGATTCAACTAGTGACGGCAAGCAATATGTATATACCCACGCCCAAAACTCCGTTGTGTTCTACTCGTGCATATAACATCTACGCATAGACCTGGCTCGGATGCCACTGTTGGGGAACGCGGTATTTCATAAAATTCCTATGATCACGCAAGATCTATCTAGGCATGCATAGCAACGTGAGGGGATAGTATGTCTACGTACCCTCGTAGACCGAAAGCGGAAGCGTTCAGAAACGCGGTTGATGTAGTCGAACGTCTTTGTGATCCAACTGATCAAGTACCGAACACATGGCACCTCCACAATCTGCACACGTTCAGCTCGGTGACATCCCTCGTACTCTTGATCCAGATGAGGATGAGGGAGAGTTTCTTCAGCACGATGGCGTGTTGACGGTGACGATGAAGTTACTGGCGTAGGGCTTCGCCTAAGCACTATGACTATATGACCGAGGTGTGTATCTGTGGACGAGGGCACCGCACACGGCTAAAATAATTGTCAACTTGTGTGTCTATGGGGTGCCCCCTCCCCCGTATATAAAGGAGGGGAGGAGGGGGCCGGCCGGCCCTCATGGTGCACACCCAAGGGGGATTCCTACTCCTACTAGGAGTAGGTTTCCCCCCTTTCCTAGTCCTAATAGGAGGGGGAAGGAAGGGGAAGAGAAGAAGAAGGAAAGGGGGCCAGCCCCCCTCCCAATTCGGATTGCGCTTGGGGGGCACGCCCCTACCTCTTGGTCGCCTTCTCTCTCTTCAACTAAAGCCCATGTAGGCCCATTTAGCCTTGGGGGGGTTCCGGTAACCCCCCCCCCCCCGATACTCTGATATATGCCCGAACTCATCTGAAACCATTCCGGTGTCCAAACATAACCTTCCAATATATCAATCTTCATGTATCAACCATTTTGAGAATCCTCGTCATGTCCGTGATCACATCCGGGACTCTGAACTATCTTCGGTACATCAAAACACATAAACTCATAATACCGAACGTCATCGAACGTTAAGCGTGTGGACCCTACGGGTTCGAGAACTATATAGACATGATCGAGACTCATCTCCGGTCAATAACCAATAGCGGAACCTGGATGCTCATATTGGTGCCTACATATTCTACGAAGATCTTTATCGGTCAGACCGCATAACAACATACGTTGTTCCCTTTGTCATGGGTATGTTACTTGCCCGAGATTCGATCGTCGGTATCATCATACCTAGTTCAATCTCGTTACTGGCAAGTCTCTTTACTCATTTCGTAATGCAACATCCCGCAACTAACTCATTAGTCACATTGCTTTCAAGGCTTATAGTGATGTGCATTACCGAGAGGGCCCAGAGATACCTCTCCGACAATCGAAGTGACAAATCCTAATCTCGATCTATGCCAACTCAACAAACACCATCGGAGACACCTGTAGAGCATCTTTATAATCACCCAGTTACCTGTGACGTTTGATAGCACAATAAGTGTTCCTCCGGTATTCGGGAGTTGCATAATCTCATAGTCATAGGAACATGTATAAGTTATGGAGAAATCAGTAGCAATAAACTAAACGATCATAGTGCTAAGCTAACAGATGGATCAAGTCAATCACATCATACTCTAATGATGTGATCCCGTTCATCAAATGACAATTCATGTCTATGGCTAGGAAACTTAACCATCTTTGATTAACGAGCTAATCAAGTAGAGGCATATTAGTGACACTCTGTTTGTCAATGTATTCACACATGTACTAAGTTTCCGGTTAATACAATTCTAGCACGAATAATAAACATTTATCATGATATAAGGAAATATAAATAACAATTTTATTACTGCCTCTAGGGCATATTTCCTTCACGTATTGTATTGTTGCCATCGAGGATAAAAAGATGGGGTTTATATCATATTGTTTGAGTTTATCCCTCTACATAATGCCATCTTGCTTAAAGCGTTACTCTGTTCTTATGAACTTAATACTCTAGATGCATGCTGGATAGTGGTCGATGTGTGGAGTAATAGTAGTAGATGCAGAATCGTTTCGATCTACTTGACACGGCCGTGATGCCTATATTCATGATCATTGCCTTAGATATCTTCATAACTATACGCTTTTCTATCAATTGCTCGGCAGTAATTTGTTCACCCACTGTAATACATGCTATCTTGAGAGAAGCAACTAGTGAAACCTATGGCCCCCGGGTCTCTTTCTTATTACATTGCATCTCTTTTATCTACATCACATCTCGTTTACTATTTTGCAATCTTTACTTTCCAATCTATACAACAAAAATACCAAAAATATTTATCTTACTATCTTTATCAGATCTCACTTTTGCGAGTGATCGTGAAGGGATTGACAACCCCTTTATCGCCTTGGTTGCAAGGTTCTTGATTGTTTGTGCAGGTACTAGGTGACTTGTGTGTTGTGTCCAACTGGATTGATGATACGTCCATTTTTCATCATGCTTTTATATCGATATTTATTGCATTATGGGATGTTATTACACATTATGTCACAATACTTATGCCTATTCTCTCTTATTTTACAAGGTTTACCTGAAGAGGGAGAATGCCGGGAGCTATAATTCTGGGCTGGAAAAGGAGCAAATATTATAGACGTATTCTACACAGCTCCAAAAGTCCTCAAACTCCACGGGAATTATTTTCAGAATATATAAAAATATTGGGCGAAAGAAGTACCAGAGGGGGGCCACCCACCGTCCACGAGGGTGGGGGCGCGCCCTACCCCCTGGGCATGCCCCCCTGCCTCATGGGCCCTCTGGTGGCCCTCCGATGCCCATCTTTGGCTATATGGAGTCTTTCGTCGAGGAAAAATTCATAAGAAAGCTTTCGGGAAGAAACTCCGCCGCCACGAGGCGGAACCTATCTAGGGCTCCGGCAGAGCTGTTCTGCCGGGGAAACTTCCCTCTAGGAGGGGGAAATCATCACCATCATCATCACCAACGATCCTCTCATTGGGAGGGGGTCAATCTCCATCAACATCTTCACCAGCACCATCTCATCTCAAACCCTAGTTCATCTCCTGTATCCAATCTTTGTATCCAAACCTCAGATTGCTACCTGTGGGTTGCTAGTAGTGTTGATTACTCCTTGTAGTTGATGCTAGTTGGTTTACTTGGTGGAAGATCATATGTTCAAATCCATTATGAATATTAATACCCCTCTGATTATGAACATGAATATGCTTTGTGAGTAGTTACGTTTGTTCCTGAGGACATGGGAGAAGTCTTGCTATAAGTAGTCATGTGAATTTGGTATTCGTTCGATATTTTGATGAGATGTATGTTGTCATCCCTCTAGTGGTGTGATGTGAACATCGACTACATGACACTTCACCATTGTTTGGGCCTAGAGGGAGGCATTGGGAAGTAATAAGTAGATGATGGGTTGCTAGAGTGACATAAGCTTAAACCCTAGTTTATGCGTTGCTTCATACGGGGCGGATTTGGATCCATATGTTTCATGCTATGGTTAGGTTTACCTTAATACTTCTGTTGTAGTTGTGGATGCTTGCAATGGGGGTTAATCATAAGTGCAATGCTTGTACATTTAAGGACAGTACTCAAGCACCGGTCCACCCACATATCAAATTATCAAAGTACCAAACGTGAATCATATGAACATGATGAAAACTAGCTTGACGATAATTCCCATGTGTCCTCGGGAGCGCCTTTCCTTCATATAAGAGTTTGTCCAGGGTTGTCCTTTGCTACAAAAGGGATTGGGCCATCTTGCTGCACCTTATTTACTTTTATTACTTGCTACTCGTTACAAATTACCTTATCAGAAAACTATCTGTTACCGATAATTTCAGTGCTTGCAGAGAATACCTTACTGAAAACTGCTTATTATTTCCTTATGCTCCTCGTTGGGTTCGACACTCTTACTTATCGAAAAGGCTACGATAGATCCCCTACACTTGTGGGTCATCAAGACTCTTTTCTGGCGCCGTTGTCGGGGAGTGAAGCGCCTTTGGTAGGTGGAATATGGTAAGGGAAAATTTATGTAGTGTGCTGAAATTTACTGTCACTTGTTACTATGGAACATAATCCTGTGAGGGGCTTGTTCGGGGTATCTTCACCCCGACCAGTAGAGCAAAGAGTTGCTCCTCAACCTACTGAACCTACTAAAAATGTTTACTTTGAAATTCCTTCGGGTATGATAGAGAAACTGCTAGCTAATCCTTTTGCAGGAGATGGAACATTGCATCCCGATTTACACTTAATCTATGTGGATGAAGTTTGTGGATTATTTAAGCTTGCAGGTATGCCCGATGATGTTATCAAGAAGAGTTGATGTTGGACAAGGAAGACAATGTAATGGGTTATGTTTTCTTACATCCGAGATAAATTATATTGTCATGGATCATCCAACATGTTGAGGTTGACTTTCCCTCTCTTGCTAGCCAATTTCTTTGCACCAAGTAGAGATACTACTTGTGCTTCCAAATATCCCTAAACCTAGTTTTGCCATGAGAGTTCACCATATCTACCTATGGATTGAGAAAGATCCATCAAGTAAGTTGTCATCGTTGCAAGCAATAAGACTTGCCCTCTAAATATGTATGACTTATTAGTGTGGAGAAAATAAGCTTTAGACGATCTTGTGATGTGGAAGAAATAAAAGCGAAGGACTGCATAATAATGGTCCATATCACAAGTGGCAATATAAAGTGACGTTCTTTTGCATTAAGATTTCGTGCATCCATAAAAGCACATGACAACCTCTGCTTCCCTCTGCGAAGAGCCTATCTGTTATTCTTGCCTTATACTTCATGCAAGAGTCATGGTGATATTCACCTTTCCTTTTTACATTTTACCCTTTGGCAAGCACAGTGTGTTGGAAGGATCCTGATATATATGGCTAATTGGATGTGGGTTTTCATGAACTATTATTGTTGACATTACCCTTGAGGTAAAAGGTTGGGAGGCAAAACTATAAGCCCCTGTCTTTCTCTGTGTCCGATTAAAACTTCATAACCATAAATATCGCGTGAGTGTTAGCAATTATGAAATACTAAAAGATGGTTGAGTATGTGGACTTGCTGAGTGCTACCTCTAGAGCACTGCGTTGGTTTTCCCTTGAAGAGGAAAGGGTGGTGTAGTAAAGCAGCGTAAGTATTTCCCTCAGTTTTTGAGAACCAAGGTATCAATCCAGTAGGAGACCGCGTGCGAGTCACCTCGTACCTACACAAACAAATAAGAACCTCGCAACCAACGCGATTAAGGGGTTGTCAATCCCTTCATGACCACTTGCAAGAGTGAGATCTGATAGAGATGATAATAATAAGATAAGCATTTTTGGTATTTTTATTATATAGATGGAAAGTAAAGATTGCAAAATAAAATAGATTGGTAACTTCTATGATGGAGAATAGACCCGGGGGCCATAGGTTTCACTAGTGGCTTCTCTCAAGATAGCATAAGTATTACGGTGGGTGAACAAATTACTGTCGAGCAATTGATACAAAAGCGAATAATTATGAGAATATCTAGGTATGATCATGTATATAGGCATCATGTCCGTGACAAGTAGACCGACTCCTGCCTGCATCTACTACACATCGACCGCTATCCAGCATGCATCTAGAGTATTAAGTTCATAAGAACAGAGTAACGCCTTAAGCAAGATGACATGATGTAGAGGGATAAACTCATGCAATATGATGTAAACCCCATCTTTTTATCCTCGATGGCAACAATACAATATGTGTCATTTCCCTTTCTGTCACTGGGATCGAGCACCGCAAGATTGAACCCAAAGCTAAGCACTTCTCCCATTGCAAGAAAGATCAATCTAGTAGGCCAAACTAAACTGATAATTCGAAGAGACTTGCAAAGATAAACAAATCATACATAAAAGAATTCAGAGGAGATTCAAATATTTTTCATAGATAAACTTGATCATAAACCCACAATTCATCGGATCTCGACAAACACACCACAAAACAAGAGTTACATCGACTAGATCTCCAAGAGAATCGAGGAGAACTTTGTATTGAGATCCAAAGAGAGAGAAGAAGCCATCTAGCTACTAGCTATGGACCCGAAGGTCTGAGGTAAACTACTCACACATCATCGGAGGGGCCATGGAGTTGATGTAGAGGCCCTCCATGATCAATGCCCCCTCCGGCGGAGCTCCGGAAATGGCCCCGAGATGGGATCTCTTGGGTACAGAAGGTTTCGATGGTGGAAATAGGGTTTCGTGGTGCTCCTGGATGTTTGCGGGGTATATGGATATATATAGGAGGAAGAAGAAGGTCAGTGGAGCAACGAGGGGGCCACGAGGGTAGAGGGCGCGCCCAGGGGGTAGGCGCGCCCCCTGCCTCATGGCCTCCTTGTTGATTGCTTGACGTCCACTCCAAGTCGTCTGGATCACGTTTGTTCCAAAAATCACGCTCCCGAAGGTTTCATTCCATTTGGACTCCGTTTGATATTCCTTTTCTACGAAACACTGAAATAGGCAAAAAACAACAATTTGGGTTGGGCCTCCGATTAATAGGTTAGTCCCAAAAATAATATAAAAGTGTAAAATAAAGCCTATTATCATCCAAAACAGATAATATAATAGCATGTAACAATCAAAAGTTATAGATACGTTGGAGACGTATCACTGAGAAGCTCTTATATTGAATCATTCCTATGTTATGATAAATTGCAATTGCTTCAATGACTGAAATTATAGTTTGTTAGTTTTCAATGAAGTTTCCGATTCATACTTGAGTATGTGCATGAATTGTTACTTTAGCATGGGAGTTCATACGACAATATATATATATATATATATATATATATATATATGTTGTTGTTCTAAGAATAATCATGATGCCCTCATGTCCGTATTTTATTTTATCAACACCTCTATCTCTAAACATGTGGACATATTTTTCGATATCGGCTTTCGCTTGAGGACAAGCGAGGTCTAAGCTTGGGAGAGTTGATACGTCCATTTTGCATCATGCTTTTATATCGATATTTATTGCATTACGAGATGTTATTACACATTATGTTACAATACTTATGCCTATTCTCACTTATTTTACAAGGTTTACCTGAAGAGGGAGAATGCCGGCAGCTGGAATTCTGGGCTAGAAAAGGAGCAAATATTATAGACCTATTCTGCACAGCTCCAAAAGTCCTGAAACTGCATGGGAATTATTTTCAGTATATATAAAAAATATTGGGTGAAAGAAGTACCAAAGGGGGGCCACCCACTGTCCACGAGGGTGGGGGCGCGCCCTACCCCCCTGGGCGCGCCCCCTGCCTCATGGGCCCCCCGGTGGCCCTCCGATGCCCATCTTTGGCTATATGGAGTCTTTCGTCGAGGAAAAAATCATAAGCAAGCTTTCGGAAAGAAACTCCACCGCCACGAGGCGGAACCTTGGTGGAAACAATCTAGGGCTCCGGCAGAGCTGTTCTGCCGTGGAAACTTCCCTCCGGGAGGGGGAAATCATCACCATCATCATCACCAATGATCCTCTCATCGGGAGGGGGTCAATCTCCATCAACATCTTCACCAGCACCATCTCATCTCAAACTCTAGTTCATCTCTTGTATCTAATCTTTGTATCCAAACCTCAGATTGCTACCTGTGGGTTGCTAGTAGTGTTGATTACTCCTTGTAGTTGATGCTAGTTGGTTTACTTGGTGGAAGATCATATGTTCAGATCCATTATGCATATTAATACCCCTCTGATTATGAACATGAATATGATTCGTGAGTAGTTACGTTTGTTCCTGAGGACATGGGAGAAATCTTGCTATAAGTAGTCATGTGAATTTGGTATTCGTTCGATATTTTGATGAGATGTATGTTGTCATCCCTCTAGTGGTGTCATGTGAACGTCGACTACATGACACTTCACCATTGTTTGGGCCTAGAGGGAGGCATTGGGAAGTAATAAGTATATGATGGGTTGCTAGAGTGACAGAAGATTAAACCCTAGTTTATGCGTTGCTTCATAAGGGGCTGATTTGGATCCATATGTTTCATGCTATGGTTAGGTTTACCTTAATACTTCTGTTGTAGTTGCGGATGCTTGCAATGGGGGTTAATCATAAGTGGGATGCTTCTCCAAGTAAGGACAGTACCCAAGCACCGGTCCACCCACATATCAAATTATCAAAGTACCGAATGCGAATCATATGAACATGATGAAAACTAGCTTGACGATAATTCCCATGTGTCCTTGGGAGCGCTTTCCTTCATATAAGAGTTTGTCCAGGCTTGTCCTTTGCTACAAAAATGATTGGGCCATCTTGCTGCACCTTATTTACTTTTATTACTTGCTACTCGTTATAAATTACCTTATCACAAAACTATCTGTTACCGATAATTTCAGTGCTTGCAGAGAATACCTTACTGAAAACTGCTTATCATTTCCTTCTGCTCCTCGTTGGGTTCGACACTCTTACTTATCGAAAAGGCTATGATAGATCCCCTACACTTGTGGGTCATCAAGACTCTTTTCTGGCGCCGTTGTCGGGGAGTGAAGCGCCTTTGGTAGGTGGAATTTGGTAAGGAAAAATTTATATAGTGTGCTGAAATTTACTGTCACTTGTTATTATGGAACATAATCCTTTGAGGTGCTTGTTCGGGGTATCTTCACCCCGACCAGTAGAGCAAATAGTTGCTCCTCAACCTACTGAACCTACTAAAATGTTTACTTTGAAATTCCTTCAGGTATGATAGAGAAACTGCTAGCTAATCCTTTTGCAGGAGATGGAACATTGCATCCCAATTTACACTTAATCTATGTGGATGAAGTTTGTGGATTATTTAAGCTTGTAGGTATGCCTGATGATGTTATCAAGAATAAGGTATTCCCTTTATCTTTTAAGGGATAGGCATTGACATGGTATAGGCTATGTGATGATATGGGATCATGGAACTACAAACGATTGAAATTGGAATTTCATCAGAAGTTTTATCCTATGCATCTTGTTCATCGTGATCGTAATTATATATATAATTTTTGGCCTCACGAAGGAGAAAGCATCACTCAAGCTTGGGGGAGGCTTAAGTCAATGTTATATTCATGCCCCAATTATGATCTCTCAAAATAAATGATTATTCAAAAAAATTATGCTCGGCTTTCTCTCAGTAATCGCTCCATGCTCAATACTTCTTGTACTAAATCTTTTATGATGAAGACTATTGAATTCAAATGGGATTTATTGGAAAGAATTAAACGCAACTATGAAGATTGGGACCTCGATGAAGGTAAGGAGTCAGGTACAACACCTAAGTTTGATTGTGTTGAATCTTTTATGGATACCGATGCTTTTCATGAATTTGGCACTAAATATGGACTTGACTCTGAGATAGTAGCTTCATTCTGTGAATCTTTTTCTACTCCTGTTGATCTCCCTAAGGAGAAGTGGTTTAAATATAATCCTTCCATTGAAGTAAAATTAGTTGCACCTATTAAAGTTGAAGAAAAGACTATCACTTATAATGATCATGTTGTTCCTACTGCTTATATTGAGAAACCACCTTTCCCTGTTAGAATAAAGGATCATGCTAAAGCTTCAACTGTGGTTAACAAAAGTAATATTAAGACACCTAAACCTCCTGAGAAAATTAAAGTTAAACCTAGTGTTTCTATGGTTAAAGATCTCTTGGCCGATAATATTGATGGGCATGTTATTTACTTCTGCAATGAATTTGCTAGAACTGCTAGACCATATACTAAAAATAAACATAGATCTGTTGTAGGCATGCCTGTTATTTCTGTTAAAATAGGAGATCATTGCTATCATGGCTTATGTGATATGGGTGCTAGTGCAAGCGCAATACCTCATTCCTTATACAAAGAAATTATGCATGATATTGCACCTGTTGAGATAGAAGAGATAGATGTTACAATTGAGCTTGCCAACAGAGATACTATTTCACCAATTGGGATTGTTAGAGATGTTGAAGTATTGTGTGGGAAAGTTAAATACCCTGCTGGTTTTCTTGTTCTTGGTTCCCCACAAGATGACTTTTGTCCCATTATATTTGGTAGACCCTTTTTGAATACTGTTAATGCTAAGATAGACTGCAATAAGGATATTGTTTCTGTTGGTTTAGGGGATATGTCTCATGAGTTTAATTTTGCTAAATTTTGTAGACAACCCCATGATAAAGAATTGCCGAGTAAAGATGAAATTAGTGGTCTTGCTTCTATTGCCCTGCCTCCTACTGATCCTTTAGAACAATATTTGCTAGATCATGAAAATGATATGTTTATGAATGAAAGAAGGGAAATAGATGAAGTATTCTTTAAATAGGGACCTGTTTTGAAACACAGCTTGCCTGTTGAAATCCTAGGGGATCTCCCTCCACCTAAGGGTGATCCTGTGTTTGAGCTTAAACCTTTACATGATACTCTTAAATATGCTTATATTGATGAGAAAGAGATATATCATGTTATTATTAGTGCTAACCTTTCAGAGCATGAAGAAAAGAAATTATTGAAAACTCTGAAGAAGCACCGTGCTGCTATTAGATATACTCTTGATGATCTTAAGGGCATTAGTCCCACTCTCTGCCAGCACAATATAAAGCTGGAGCAAGATGCTAAACCAGTTGTTGATCACCAACGACGGTTAAATCCTAAGATGAAAGAAGTGGTAAGAAAAGAAATACTAAAGCTTCTGGAGGTAGGTATTATTTATCCTGTTGCTAATAGTCAGTGGGTAAGACTTGTCCATTGTGCCCCTAAGAAGGGAGGTATTACTATTGTTCCTAATGATAAAGATGAATTGATCCCACAAAGAATTGTTACAGTTTATAGAATGGTAATTCATTTCTGCAAAGTAAATAAAGGTACTAAAAAGGATCATTACCTGTTATCTTTTATTGATCAAATGCTAGAAAGACTATCCAAACATACACATTTTTTCTTTCTAGATGGTTATTCTGGTTTCTCTCAAATACTTGTGTCAAAAGAGGATCAAGAAAAGACAATTTTTACTTGCCCCTTCGGTACCTTTGCTTATAGACGTATGCCGTTTGATTTATGTAATGCACCTGCTACCTTTCAAAGATGTATGACTGCTATATTCTCTGACTTTTGTGAAAAGATTGTTGAGGTATTCATGGAAGATTTCTCTGTTTATGGGACTTCTTTTGATGATTGCTTAAGCAACCATGATCGAGTTTTGCAGAGATGTGAAGAAACTAATCTTGTCTTGAATTGGGAGAAGTTCCACTTTATGGTTAATGAAGGTATTGTCTTGGGGCATAAAATTTCTGAAAGAGGTATTGAAGTTGATAAAGCTATGGTTAATGCTATTGAAAAGATGACGTGTCCCAAGGACATTAAAGGTATAAGAAGTTTCCTTGGTCATGCCAGTTTTTATAGGAGGTTCATTAAGGACTTTTCTAAAATTTCTCAGCCTCTCACTAATCTTTTACAAAAAGATGTTCCTTTTGTCTTTGATGATGATTGTGTGGAAGAATTTGAAATACTTAAGAAAGCTCTGGTTTCTGCACCTATTGTTCAGCCTCCTGATTGGAATTTACCATTTGAAATTATGTGTGATGCTAGTGATTATGCTGTAGGGGCTGTTCTAGGACAAAGAGTTGATAAGAAATTAAATGTTATCCAATATGCTAGTAAAACTCTAGATAGTGCTCAAAGAAATTATGCTACTACTGAAAAAGAATTTTTAGCAGTTGTATTTGCTTGTGACAAGTTCAGACCTTACATTGTTGATTCTAAAGTAACTGTTCACACTGATCATGTTGCTATTAAATATCTTATGGAAAAGAAAGATGCTAAACCTAGACTTATTAGATGGGTTCTCTTGCTACAAGAATTTGATTTGCATATTATTGATAGAAAAGGAGTTGAGAACCTCGTTGCAGACAACTTGTCTAGGTTAGAAATGTTCTTGATGACCCACTACCTATTGATGATATCTTTCCTGATGAATAATTAGCTGTCATAAACGCTTCTCGTACTGCTCCATGGTATGCTGATTATGCTAATTATATTGTTGCTAATTTTATACCACCTAGTTTCACATACCAGCAAAAGAAAAAGTTCTTCTATGATTTAAGACATTACTTCTGGGATGACCCACACCTTTATAAAGAAGGAGTAGATGGTGTTATTAGACGTTGTATACCTGAGCATGAACAAGAACAGATCCTACGCAAGTGTCACTCCGAAGCTTATGGAGGACACCATGCTGGAGATAGAACTGCACATAAGGTATTGCAATTCAGTTTTTATTGGCCTACTCTCTTCAAGGATGCCCGTAAGTTTGTCTTATCTTGTTATGAATGTCAAAGAATTGGTAATATTAGTAGACGTCAAGAAATGTCTATGAATTATTCACTCATTAATGAACCATTTGATGTTTGGGGCTTCGATTATATGGGGCCGTTTCCTTCCTCTAATGGGTATACACATATTTTAGTTGTTGTTGATTATGTTACTAAGTGGGTAGAAGCTATTCCAACTAGTAGTTCTGATCATAACACCTCTATTAAGATGCTTAAAGACATTATTTTTCCGAGGTTTGGTGTCCCTGGATATTTAATGACTGATGACGGTTCACATTTTATTCATGGTGCCTTTCATAAAATGCTTGTTAAGTATGATGTTAATCATAGAATTGCATCTCCATATCACGCGTAGTCTAGTGGTCAAGTAGAATTGAGTAACAAAGAGCTCAAATTAATTTTGCAAAAGACTATTAATAGATCTAGAAAGAATTGGTCCAAGAAACTTGATGATGCATTATGGGCTTATAGAACTGCATATAAAAATCATATGGGTATGTCTCCATATAAAATGGTTTATGGTAAAGCATGTCACTTACCTCTTGAATTAGAACATAAGGCATATTGGGCTATTAAAGAGCTCAACTATGACTTCAAACTTGCCGGTGAGAAGAGGCTTTTTGACATTAGCTCACTTGATGAATGGAGAACCCAGGCCTATGAAAATGCCAAACTATTTAAAGAAAAAGATAAAAGATGTCATGATAAAAGGATACAAAAACGTGAGTTCAATGTAGGTGATTATGTATTGTTATACAACTCTCATTTAAGATTTTTTGCAGGAAAACTTCTCTCTAAATGGGAAGGTCCTTACGTTATCGAGGAGGTCTATCGTTCTGGTCCCATAAAAATCAACAACTTCGAAGGCACAAATCCGTAGGTGGTGAATGGTCAAAGAATCAAACATTATATCTCAGGTAATCCCATAAATGTTGAAACCAATGTTATTGAAACCGTAACCCCGGAGGAATACATAAGAGACACTTTCCAAAATGTTTTAGACTCCGAAAAGTGATAGGTATGTGGTACGGTAAGTAAACCGACTCTAAAACAGTTCTAATGGTAATTTTTCTCTGTTTTGGAATATTTAAGAAAATAGGAAAATAAGAAGTAGTCCGGGAAGGAAACGAGGCTTCCACGAGGTGGAGGGCGTGCCCTACCCCCCTGGGCGCGCACCCCTGCCTCGTGGGGACCTCGTGTGCCCTCCGGACTCTGTTTTCTTGCACGATATTTCTTATGATCGGTAAAAATTCATTATATAATCTCCCGAAGGTTTTGATCTCCGTATCACGCAAAAATCTCATGTTCTTGTTTCAAGCTGTTTCCTGCCAGGGTTGTCAAGGCCAAGCATCATGTCGCCTCCCTCCTCCTCCAACAATGAGGGCAATGATGCTTGGCTAATGAAGATAGAGCTGAAGAGAGAAGAACCCGAAGAGATCAGCAAGGATGATGGTGTAAGTGCATCTAGTGCCCCTTAGTGATTTTGGTGTATTGAAGACTTATAGGTTAAGGGACTAATGCGTTTGTGAGTGTACACAGGTCTATAAGTCTGTGAGGAGTTTGATATTTACAGAGAAAGTCGACCCCTAAAAATGAAGTTCTTCGACTGAAGACTTTGGATTTCTAAAGACTTTCTGGAGACTTTGAAAGTGAAGAAATTGGTGTGACCCTGAAGACTTGGTATTCATTCGAGGAACATGAAGTGTGAAGACTTTTGTTTTCGTAGTTTCATTTTCTCTTTCTTGAGTCATAGGAAACACCGTACTGTCAAAGGGGGTCGAGGAAATACTAAGGAAAAATTTTCCATGTGATGCTCAACTCAAAATCCTACATCTACCAATCCCTTCGAGTGAAGCCATTGGAAATCTCATACAGTCCAGTCATATTCTTCAGTGACAGAGACGAAGTTCTTCTAGTCTCTGAGGAATTTGTTCTGACTGAGGAGTTAGAAATTCGCCAGTGCGGATTGTCTACATAGTGAGGAACATGATAGCCCTGAGGATTTTTCTACTCAAAATTCCGACCGTTGTTGTGCTATGCGCCAGCTGTCCCAAAATATCTATCCACCTAACTGTCATATCATTGAAGGGCGTTTATGTCTTATCATGTCGGGCTGCTCCCTAGGCTATAAATAGCCGCCCCCTACAACCACTAGCTGGTTGGCTGCTCTGAGAGAAACTGACACTTGTCATTTGAGAGCAACCCATCCTCCGAGGACTTTGAGCGAAAATCATCAAGTGAGGAAAAACCCAAACCCAAACACCTACAAACCCCAAGTGATTGAGCATCACTGAAGAGATTGATCCTACATGGATCCGACGCTTGTTACCTTTGAAGACTGTGCTTCTTCCAGACGGTTAGGCGTCATGGTCTAGAGCATCCAAGAGGAATTGTGGATCGCCAAGTGACCAAGTTTGTGAAGGTTCGGAAGTCACCTGAAGACTTACCACCGGTGATTGGACTAGGTCTGTGTGACCTTAGTTCAAGGAGAATACGGTGAGGACTTGGTGTCCTGATCTGCGTGTTCATGACGGGGTGTCCGGGACTGTGTGTCCTCGAGTTTAAATACTCAGCCGCTCCAACCACACGTACAACTAAGACAGCAGTTGGAACTGGTCTACCAAATCATTGTCTTCACCAAGCTTACTAGTTCTATTCCCTCAACTCTTTCATTTCCTCATAACTGTGTTGTGTGTTTGTTCATATCTGTGTTTGAAGACTTTGACTGAAGACTTTCTCAATTTTCTTAGTTCAATTTCTTCAGTCTGTTTGTCTTCATCCTGTGTTATCCTGTGCTTACGCTTCATGTACTCTGTGCCTGTCTTCATTTCATCATGATGACCATGCTTGTGTTCTGTTATGTTTACTTTTGAGTACTTATTCTGCTGCTAGTAGTTCTTCACCAAGGAGTTTCCTCACCGACAAATTCCTCAGCGAAGAATTTCATAAAAATCGCCTATTCACCCCCCCCCCCCTCTAGTCGATATAATGCACTTTCAATTGGTATCAGAGCAAGGTACTACCTTGTTCTGTGTGATTTTGGTTTAACCACCTGGAGTTTAGTTATGTCGACCGCAGGTATGAAGAAAGTGACATGCCCCATCTTTGACGGTCACAAGTATCCCAAGTGGAAGGCCATGATGAAGAAGCGCCTCATGGCGATAAACAGCGAGCTGTGGACCGTCACTGAGATCGGTCTGACCGATCTGTGCAAGATGGCGGAAGCAGATGACATTCGCAAGTACACTCTTCTAAACCTCACGTTGAAGGACGTCATCTGCTCCTGTCTGTCTCAAAATTAGTTCAGGAATATCATGCATCTCTATCATGCGAAGCTTATCTGGGACCGTCTCTCTGATGTCTATGAAGGTCATCAAACCTGTCATGGTCCTTGGTTTGAGGACTTCAAGGAATCTCTCAAAGCGATGACATTCGAACCAGAATCATCATCTTCTGCATCATGCCTTATGGCAAAAGATGCTAAGGTAACTGAATGCTACCTATCCGAGTCTAGTGATGATGAATCTGGTGATGAATTTGGACCCAGCTATGTCAAACTTGCTTCCCTTGCCACTAAACAACAAAGAGCTTTGGAGAAAGTTCACTACATGCTAAATAAGAGCGATGATATGTTGGATGAAGAAATGGATCAGTCAAAAGCTATGGCTGAAAGTCTTCAGAGACTTCGTACTAAGTATGACACCCTTCAAGATCATTGAGGGAGTCCTGGATTAGGGGGTGTTCGGGTAGCCGGACTATACCTTTGGCCGGACTCCTGGACTATGAAGATACAAGATTGAAGACGTCGTCCCGTGTCTGGATGGGACTTTCCTTGGCGTGGAAGGCAAGCTTGGTGATGCAGATATTCAAGATCTCCTACCATTGTAACCGACTCTGTGTAACCCTAACCCTATCCGGTGTCTATATAAACCGGAGGGTTGTAGTCTGTAGGCAATCAACTCCATACACAACAATCATACCATAGGCTAGCTTCTAGGGTTTAGCCTCCTTGATGTTGTGGTAGATCTACTCTTGTACTACCCATATCATCAATATTAATCAAGCAGGAGTAGGGTATTACCTCCATCGAGAGGGCCCGAACCTGGGTAAAACAAAGTGTCCCCTGTCTCCTGTTACCATCCGGCCTAGACGCACAGTTCGGGACCCCCTACACGAGCGCCCTCAAGGACTTCCTGAAAATAGTGCTCGGAAGATAATCGGCTTTTGTCCGAATCTCGGGACGCAACAACGGTGGTCTCCATCTCTGCACAGTATGTCTTAACACGGGCAATAGCCATCCTAGCGCCCTCTATGCATGCTGACCTCTTCATTGCATCTATACGCGGCACCGCGTCAAGGAATTGCTGCACCAAGCTGAAATAACTCTTCGGCTCTGATCTCCCAGGCCACAGATGCCCCATGACGTACTTCATGGCGAGTCCGGACAATCTATTCAGCTCGGCCCATTGAGCCAGGCGATCGTCCACTGCCAGTGGACGCTCTGGATTGTGGAACTGTGACCAGAAAAGCTTTTCCACTTCACGATCTTTTAGATCTCAAAAGTGTTCGGTCGCATCAGCAGCACTTGCTGCCAAATCCAGATAGGTGTCCTCCACACTCCACGTCCGGTCCAACGGAGCAAACTTCGGATCACAAAACTTCCTCCGCAGCATAAAGGGCTTTCCAGCCGCAATCTGTTCGGCCTGACGCAGCTCCTCCTTCGCAGCTCTCATCGCAGAGCGAGCATCCTTGGCATCGGCAACGGCCTTCTCTAAATCGGTCTGTCTCGCCCGATCTTCTTCCTCAAGAAGTTTGCAACGGTCTGCAGCACTCTTTAACTTCTCGGCCATCTTAGCCATCTCTTCTTTGCTTCCGCAGTGAGCAGCCTGTTCGGCTCTCAACTCTTCAAGGGCCTTCTCTGCAGCTGCATCGCTTTTTCTGGCTTGCTCCTTAGCTCGGGCAAGTTCTGCCCTAAGATTCTCCATGGCGGCCGTACCATCTGTGTCAAGCACACACATTGTAAGACACTGGCATGAAGTTCCTGTTACCTGATGCCGCCCGAAGAATTAAATACCTTGAGCCTCATCAAGCCGCTTGTTGACAAGCGCGATGTCGGCATCTGCCACGTCCAGTTGCCGCTTTAGTTCGGCCACATCATCAGTTCGGCTTGATTCCGGACACCTCGCCACCTACATTCAAAGGCGACATCTTAGACCTGGGATTATGATCCTCTGCGTGCCGTCATTTCTTGACACCGCGCAGAGTCTTTAGGGGCTACTATCTACACAGGGCGCATCTTACTTATGCGCAACTGACAAAAGTGTACATTATCTAATGTACCTCAAAACCCGTCAATAAACTTTTGACGGCCTCATGCAATCCGCTTTCTGCGGATGAAATCCTTTGAATCACCATTCCCATCAATGCACGGTGCTCTTCTGAGATAGAAGCTCACCCCAGCAGAATCTTTAGTTCCTCTGGCCGAGCACCAGACGGTGCCGGACTTGTCCTATGGCCTCTTTCGAAGGCCGGACACGGAGAGCCTCGGGGGGCACATAGCTATCTTCCGCCCCTGCCGGATTCGGAGAAACCCTCCACGACGACACCTCAGGGTCGCCCGCCTCGCTGGGCGGCACGGCAGGGGGAGGCGTTCCGCTCTCCATCATCTCCGGAAGAAGATCCCCCGAAGACGAGCTCTGCTGCGAAGGGCTGAGGTCCGATCTACAAGGTAAAATTTTGGTTAATCTTCTCATATATAAAATCAAGGATTTCTCTCATCCCTCAAAAGGAAAATCTTTTCTTCACTTACGGCTCGCTGGAGGGCTGATCCCCTTGAGGGCGTAGTCCGGCCAAGGAACTCCCTGGCGTCGGACACTCTGACGAGGATTTTCTCCCCCGTTTTGAGGCCATGGTTTCCGGGTCGTCAGAGACGGTTCTCTTCTTCCCCTTAGGAGAGGAATTGTCTGTTCCTCCCTTCGGAGCAGCCTCCTTCGAGGAGGCCATAGCTTCCTTGTCCTTCCCCTCCAAAGGCATTATCTCCAGCATCCTGACCAACACGGGATCCGGCCTAGTTTCAGGAAGGGGAGCCGGACACCTGATCAACTTTGTCATCGCTATCCACTCCTGTTCAAAAGGACGGCTCTTTTAGGGGCAAGTTTATGACAATTATACGGATAGAAGGTCCGAGCACAAGGTTGCTTACTTGAGTATCCGGGCGATTGCAGCTTAGGCCTGCGTCCTCGGTTAAATCCGGACACATCTCTTGTGATCCGAAGAACAGTCTATACATCTCCGCGGGCGTTGCGCCCATAAAATGTTGGAGAGCTCGTGGTCCCTCCGGATTAAACTCCCACAGACGAAGGGAGCGACGTTTGTTGGGCAATGTTCGGCGAATCAGCATGACCTGCGTCACCTTGGCCAGGTTGAGGTCTCCTTTTAAGAGATCCCTAATGCGGCCCTGCAGCAGGGGCACGTCTTTGGATAACCCCCAATTTAATCCTTTGTTAACCCATGACGCCAGCCGTGGTGGGGGACCCGAGCGAAAGGCAGGAGGCGCCACCCACTTGGCACTCCTGGGAGTGGTGATATAGAACCACTCTCGTTGCCACAAGCCGAGCTCCTCTTGAAAAGAGCCCTCGGGGCATGGAGCATCGGCATTCTTACTGATGACAGCACCTCTGCACTCTGCGTGCCGTCCCTCGACTATCTTCGGCTCCACTCCAAAGGTCTTGATCCATAATCCGAAGTGAGGAGTAACATGGAGGAACACTTCACACATAACGATGAATGAGGAAATGTGGAGGATGGACTCCGGAGCTAAGCCATGAAATTCCAGCCCGTAATAAAACAGCAGCCCCCTCACGAAGGGATCCATCGGGAAGCCTAACCCCCGAAGGAAGTGAGACATGAACACTACGCTCTCACCGAGCTGGGGATTGGGAATAGCCTGCCCTTGAGCAGGCAACCTATGCGGAATTTCGGCGGTCAAGAACTTAGCCTCTCTCAACTTTAGCACATCCTCCTCCGTGACGGAGGAGGGCATCCATCGGCCTTGAAGGTCGGAACCGGACATTGTCGAAGGTCCGAAGCGCCTGGAATCTGAAGCCCAGGGTGCTGGAACTCGAGGCGACGGGCGAACTCGTTTGAGATTGAAAAAAAAGGGAGTAAGGCCTTGGTCTCTTTATAAGAGGTTGAATACCAGGAGCCCTCCCCGTAACCGTTTGGGACTCGCCTTTAATCGAGAAAACATGCTGACGGGAACGATTGGGTTACCCACGTCCGTATCGATGAGAATCCCGTAAAAGGGGGGCACACGATCTCTGCTTTGGCAAGACGTGCCAAGGAAACCGCCTCGCAAAACATGCTGAGGTGGAAGAGTAAAAATGATTCGAGTAAAGGACTTGGCCGTGGTGTGATAGTGCACTGCGGAATACGTCAGCAGATTTGATTTGTGTTAATATTATTGTTCTCTCTATGGCAATATGTGGAAACTTATTTTACAGAGCCGGACACTACTCTTGGTGTTTACAAATCTTCTATGAAGGACTTGGAGGAGGAACCCGCCTTGCAATGCCGAAGACAATTAGCGCGCCGGACTCGTCGTCATTGAAGCCTGGTTCAGGGGCTACTGGGGGAGTCCTGGATTAGGGGGTGTTCGGGTAGCCGGACTATACCTTCGGCCGGACTCCTGGACTATGAAGATACAAGATTGAAGACTTCGTCCCGTGTCCGGATGGGACTTTCCTTGGCATGAAAGGCAAGCTTGGCGATGCGGATATTCAAGATCTCCTACCATTGTAACCGACTCTGTGTAACCCTAACCCTATCCGGTGTCTATATAAACCGGAGGGTTGTAGTCCGTAGGCAATCAACTCCATACACAACAATCATACCATAGGCTAGCTTCTAGGGTTTAGCCTCCTTGATCTCATGGTACATCTACTCTTGTACTACCCATATCATCAATATTAATCAAGCAGGAGTAGAGTATTACCTCCATCGAGAGGAACCGAACCTGGGTAAAACAAAGTGTCCCCTGTCTCCTGTTACCATCCGGCCTAGAAGCACAGTTCGGGACCCCCTACCCGAGATCCGCCGGTTTTGACACCGACAATCATCATAACACTCTCTTACCTGATCATGAGAAGCTTTCTTATGAATTTCTTCAAAGAAAGCAAGACCTTGAGAAGCTAAGAGTGAGTTATGAAGATCTTCAGAAGGAGCGTGATTCCTTACTTGCTCAACAAATCAGCGCTTCTCAGGAAGAATTTGTTCCTCCTTGTTTGAAATGCATTGAACGTGAATCTGCTAATTCTTAACCTGAATGTTCAAATGCTGCTAATGTTTCAAATTCTTCACATGCCTCTGCTATCACTAATTCCTCATCTGAGGACACTGCTAGTATCACTGATGATGCAGGGCTGAAGGAATTGTACATGACAGGCATGTACAAAAGCCTCAAAGGGCATCAGACTCTTTGTGATGTGCTTAAAAAGCAAATCCTCAACAGGAACCCTAGGAAAGAGGGTATTGCCTTTGAGAGGAAACTTAATGCTGATGATACATATTGGAAGTCTGAGCAGTACCCCAAAACTACATGGGGTGCTGCAAAGGGACCTCCAGTTGATCCATCTAACTTATCTGGATTTGCATGTGAATCTCCTTGTTCTGATGATGAATCATTTGTCTCCAACTATAAACTGTTCAAAAATTAGAATGGTGAAGTATTTGGCAAGTACCGTTGTGTTGTGGTTATGGAAGCTGACAATTCCAAAGTCTTCGAAGGCTTTAGGAGAGGAGACCTGTATATTGTTGATTTCTCTACAGGACCACAACCAGCCGTGTGCCTACTTGCAAAAGCTTCAGAAGGCTGGCTCTGGCATCGACGACTTGGTCGTGCAGGCATGAGGAATCTGCACACGCTTGCGAAGAAGAAGCATGTCATAGGCATCGAGAATGTCAAATTCCTCAAGGATCACCTATGCGGAGCCTGTGAAGCTGGGAAGATGACAAAGGCCAAGCATCAAGCGAAGACTATCATGACCACTACTCGACCATTTGAACTACTTCACATGGATCTCTTTGGTCCTAACCATTATTCTGCTGTTTCAAATGATGCATCTCAATATGGCTTTGTTATTGTTGATGATTACTCTTGATACACATGGGTACACATTGTTACTTACAAACATGAAGTGCAGGAAGTCTTCAAACGATTTGCATCGAGGGCTTCAACCAACTTTGGTGTGAAGATCAAGCACATCAGAAGTGACAATGGAACTGAGTTCAAGAATTCTGGTCTAGATGACTATCTTGATGAACTTGGTATTACTCATGAGTTATGTTCTCCTTATACTCCTTAGCAGAACGGCGTCGTGGAGCGCAAGAATAGGACTCTTGCTGAGATGGCTCGCACTATGCTTGATGAATACAAAACGCCTCGTCGTTTCTGGATTGAGGCAATTGATACTGCATGCCACATCATCAACAGAGTATATCTTCACAAATTCTTCAAGAAGACTGCCTATGAACTCCTCACTGATAAGAAACCCAATGTAAGTTATTTCAAAGTCTTCAGTCCTAAATGTTGGATTAGAGATCCTCATCACAACTCAAAATTTGCACCGAAAGCACATGAAGGTTTTATGCTTGGTTACGGAAAGGACTCGCACACCTACAGAGTCTTCAACAACGTTCTTCACAAGGCTGTTGAAACTGTAGATGTGCGGTTCGATGAAACTAATGGCTCGCAAAGAGAGCACCTATGTACTGTGATAGATGAACCAGCACCTGAGGAAACTATCAAATTCAAGGCTACTGAGGATGTCATTCCTACTGAAGAATCTGCTGAAGAATTCATTCCAGAACATGAAGAACGTTGAGCTAATGCACCTGAAGAAAATATTGAAGAAAATGGTGCTGAAGAGAATGCTGATCAAATTCCTCAATGACAACCAGCTCATTCTCGCATTGCAAAAGAAGTGCAAGTTGAAAAGATCATCAATGACATCAAAGCGCCAGGTCCTCTCACACGCTCAAAAGCTTCACATTTATCTCACTTTTGTGGGCACTATGCCTTTGTCTCTATCATAGAGCCCACTAAGGTAGATGAAGCATTTCTGGAGCCTGAGTGGATTCAGGCCATGCAAGAAGAATTACATCAGTTCGAGCTCAACAATGTCTGGGAACTGGTCAAACATCCAGATCCTCGCAAGCACAATATCATTGGCACAAAGTGGATCTACCGCAACAAGCAAGATGAAAATGGCCTTGTGGTAAGAAATAAGGCACGGCTCATAGCTCAAGGCTACACATAGATTGAAGGAATTGACTTCGATGAAACTTTTGCACCTGTTGCTAGACTTGAGGCTATTCGCATATTACTTGCTTATGCTAACCATCATGATATCACTTTATATCAAATGGATGTGAAAAGTGCATTCCTCAATGGTAAGCTTGAGGAAGAAGTATATGTTGCTCAACCCCCAAGTTTTGAAGATCCGAAGAATCCTCACAAAGTCTTCAGACTCAACAAGGCCCTCTATGGCCTCAAGCAAGCCCCACGGGTGTGGTATGACACCTTGAAGGAATTCTTCATGAAGAAAGGCTTCAGACCTGGTTCACTCGACCCTACTCTTTTCACTAAATCTTATGATGGTGAATTGTTTGTGTGCCAAATATATGTTGATGATATTATCTTTGGCTATACTGACCAACGTTATAGTGATGAATTTGCCTATATGATGAGTGAAGAATATCAAATGTCTATGATGGGAGAGTTGAAATTCTTCTTAGGTCTTCAAATTCATCAACAACGCAATGGCATATTCATATCTCAGGAGAAATACCTCAAGGATATACTGAGGAAATTCGGCATGCAAGATTGCAAAGGCGTCAAAATTCCTATGCCCACAAATGGCTATCTGTGCACTAATGAAAATGGTATCGACTTCTATCATAAGGTATACCGCTCCATGATTGGCTCTTTATTGTACTTAAGTGCATCTAGGCTAGACATAATGCTTAGTGTTTGCATGTGTGCCCGAGTTCAAGCTACACCAAAGGAATCACACCATAAGGCTGTGAAGCATATTCTTCGATATCTAGCTCACACACCAACACTTGGATTATGGTACCCCAAGGGCTCGGCTTTTGATCTCATTGGATATTCTGACTCTGACTATGCTGGTGATCGTGTGGACCGCAAGTCAACATCTGGTACATGTCATTTCCTTGGACGATCTTTGGTCTGTTGGTCCTCGAAGAAACAGAACCGCGTATCACTATCTACTGGTGAAGCTGAGTACATTGCCGCTGGTTCTTGCTGTGCTCAATTGCTATGGATGAAGCAAACTCTCAAGGACTACGACGTCAACATGAAGAATGTGCCTCTCTTCTGTGACAATGAGAGTGCCATCAAGATTGCTCACAACCCAGTTCAGCACTCGAAGACTAAGCACATTCAGATTCGTCATCATTTTCTTCGTGATCATGTGTTGAAGGGCGACATTTCTATTGAGCATGTGAAGACTGAAGAACAGCTAGCCGATATCTTCACAAAGCCCTTGGATGAGAAGAGATTTAGCAAGTTACGGTGTGAGATAAATATCATAGAGTCTTCGAATGTTCTTTGAAAAGGACACTCATCCTAACACTTATGCAAAATTGAATGACTTAGATGTGCAACACATGAAGAAACGTTTTTCTTCAATCAATGAAGAATAACACTCTAAGTGTGAAGAAATTAACGAAGAATTTGATTCTCAGAACCCTACGATAATTGTACGCGGTGTCTGAAATCATCATTCTTATACGGTGGGTCACGCCACCACCAAAAGTTGAAATTCCTCAGTTGTTCAAATTCTTCAACTTTGCATTGTCTTCACGGTTTCCGTCGTTTTTCTTCATTGGCTATATATATATATATATATATATATATATATATATATATATATATATATATATATATATATATATATATATGAGTTTATGTCCTCTACAGCATTCACTTATGGCTACTTCTTCAAGTTGGTTTTTCTGCTAAGTGAATGTGGTCGGACCCTTTCCCCCTCTATGCTATACTCAACCTAATATGTTCACAAATTCTTCATGTGCGTTCTATTTGAAACTCGTTCAAAATATTCACTGTGTCCTTGTCAGCTAAAGAAATTGCGAACGGAACTTTAAAACCTATCTTATCTAAATTTTCGGCTTTGCCGCTCAAACCGTTCCGCATCCCACGACATACTTATCCACTCACCCACGATCTAACACGATCTCCACTTATCAGTACGTGGGTGACACATGTCAAGCGAATGAGAAGGGTCAAGGGCACGTTCATCCAATTTCTTTGGGCGAACATGTTTTCACCATGGCTATAAATACCCCTCTCCCCTTCCTCACTTCTTTTACTCCGCTCGGCCTCTCTCCAGCTCGAGCTTCTCAAACCCTAGCGCCGCCGCTACTTCATCGTCGCCGGTGAGGAAGAGCTTCACTGCCTCGACCTCATCGCCACCGTACTCGTGTCGGCCACGGAAATCTTCACTCTGTCGCTGTCATAGCCGTCTTCCTCTGCCAAGTTAGGGCGTGGAAGATCTACACAAACGAACTTCACATCTCCTCACTCCAGTTTGTTGTGTTCTTTGTTCAGGGTAATTAAAAGTTACTTTTACTGCCCTCGTTGATTCGAATGATTATATACAAAATCTTCAAATCCTCACACACTAAAACACCTCACATATCATCTGTTCTTGATTCGTTTCTCTAAGCTATGTTTTTCTTCAAGATTCCTCAAATGTGTGGATTCTTGATCTACACATCTTTGGAACCTAAGACAAAGAACGCTTAGTGAAATTCTTCAAGACTCACCTGGTCAAATTCCTCAAACTTGTTCTTTATAAAACCTTCTGAGAACGCATATGACCTCTCCAAATTCCTCGTAATTATACTCTATTCACAGGTACTCATGTCAAGTGCTGAATCTCTAGGTTCTCATCAACTTAACTCATTTGCAGCGTTCCTCAAAGAAAAGTTGCATACTTCTTCAGAAAATTCAATTGTTCAAATTCCTCAACTGAAGAAAATGGCTGACGGTAAGAAGCCACAGAAAGGAGGAAAGAGGGCTGAGGTCAACACAGCATTTGAAATCATTGATGACATATACAAGGATTACTGCACTCCTGATGAGGCCAAGTTTGGAAAAGAGGACAAAATCAGCGCAAGGTGCGCATACAGAGGATAGAAAGGAGATGGGCAAGAGAGTGGAGGGAGTATAGGTAATGTTACCCCCAAGTACATGAAGAAATTTGCACTCAATCCTCCATGCCAAAGACCTCCATTGGCACCTGGCCAAATAGCTTATCCCACCAGCCTCAAGCACGGTGAAGACTAACCTGATGAATGGGCCAAGCGCCAAGCCAAGTTGGCTAAGCAAGCCAGAGAAGCAGTGAGGACATTCAATGAAGACTCTGCTGCTGCTGCCTCTGCTGAGGCCTCTGCTATCAAGCCGAAGAAGGCTATGTCAAAGAAGCCTGTGCGCAAGCCAAGTGCTTCACCAATAGTGCCCTCAAGGCCAAGTTCCTCAGCAATGCTCTCACGGCCAGAATCCTCAAATCCCTCACGGCCAATTCCTCATACTACTCCTGCTCCTCAAAAGTCCTCAGCTCCTCCGCCAAAGTCTTCGGCCGCTTCGACAAAGTCCTCTGCACCTGTGCATCTCGCCACGTGTAAAAGGACCACAGGCGTCTCAATTGCCTTAGGAGCTTCAGCTAGTTCCGCAGCTGCACCAAATTCCTCAACGGGACCCTCTGTACTGAAGACAAAGGCCACTGCTGGACGAGGTCCTCGCCCTAGTCCTCAAAAGAAGCAAGTCACCTTCCAAGTGCCATCTGAAGAAGACGAAGCTGATGATGATGAACTTGCTGAAATCATCAGAGATAGGCAAGTCAGGGCCACTAGAGCCAATGGAACAGATGTGCCACTGCTTTTGGATCCCAAGTTGATCCTCGAATACATTGATGTTTGGCACAAGAACCCCAACACTCCCATGCCTGATTTCAAGCTGACTCCTGGCCAAAGTCACATGCTGACCCACTTCATTCAAGAAGAAAAATGGAAATTTGAGAAGGCCAGGCAGATCAAGAAAGCGCAGTACAAGAAGGAGCGCTATCTAAAGAAAACGTTGTCTCTATGACGACTGAAGAACTTGTCACTATTCAAACTGAGATCAAGAAACTCAGTGGTGAATTTGATGCATACCGCGCTGATTGGCTTGGAGCCAAGGTTCGTTTGGTGAGACTTGCTAATAACTTCACTTCCAATGTTGCTGCCCCAACACAACAGGAAATTCCTCAGGCTAAAGCATCTGCTCAGCCGATTGAAGAACATGCCAGCACCGCTGATGAAAATCAGGCTGCTAAAGAAAATGTGAGTTCCAGGGCTGATGACTGCATTCTAGCCGCTGAAGAAATTGCCAGGGCATCCACTAGTGGTGCGCCTGAAGAAACTGAAGAAATTAGGGCAACTGCATCAGTTGTGCCTAAAGAAAATCAACCATATTCCTCTGCTGCTCCTGCGCCAACACCAACTCCGATCCTTTCATCTGCATCAGATGTGAAGAAGACCAAGGCTGCAGAGCGTGAAGCAGTGAAGAAAAGGAAACCATCAGCTACTTCAGATTCTTCAGCTCCAAAGAAGATGAAGCCTTTGACCAGTTCATTTGCTAATCCCATTGATGTTGTTCTGATCTCAACCATGCCATCAAAGGACCTTGTTCCTTTTGGTGAAGAATATGAGATCCCTAGCGGATCTAATGAAGAAAATCATTTTGTTGCTTCGTCAGAGCAGATTGATGAAGAAACTGAAGTGGATACGATCCCTTCAACACATGTTATCTCCTGGCCTATGCCTCAGTTCACAGCTGAAGAGGCTGGCGTTGAAGAAATGGAAGATGAAGATGTGGACGTTGGCTGCTCCACACCAGTGATGAGTGATGAATTCTGGGAAAGTCAGCATCCAAACTCTCCAATGTTCACACCGTTGCAGCAAATACCTCAGTCCCCCGCACAAACTGTTCAAATGGGCTCTGAAGAAACTCACCCCACTTCATCTGTACGAGAGGAAATTCCAGCCACTAGTGTTAAAGAAACTGCTGCTGCTGAACATCTGAAGACACAGACTGCCACTGAAGAGGAACCAGAAATTCCTCAGCCTGAAGAACCTGAGATTGCGATTCCTGAGGTCGTGATGCAACTCACTGACACTCCTCTGCCCAAGCCAAAGGATCCATTCTCACGCAAGCAAAAGTTCAAGGCTGATGATTTCTTCGGCGAGCACGTATTCTTCGAAGACTACAACCCATATGATTCTGCTCGTATAAGGAAGAGGCGTTTCTGGACTGCTAGTCAAGCAAATTTCCTCAGTGTTGTTCAACAAAGAGGAAATCTTCTACCATGAGCACATTCCTCACATGGATATGGAATCTCTGTCGTGTTTCGTGCCAGTCCTTAGTGTTCTTCACGACGCTGGACTGTTAAACTTTTGCTCTGACATCTGTGATTGGAATGAAGAACTGATTCTTCAATTTTATGTGACGCTGCACATCACAGGAGATTCTGAAGATGTGAATTCATGGGTGCTGGACTGGATGTCTGATAACACTCACTACACAGCACCAGCTACTGAATTGCTTCGTGCCTTACCACTCAGTCCTCCCCTTGAAGAAGCTCGTTGCATCTACAGTGAACCTGAGCTTACAAATCACTACATGCAAGTTCTGATGAAACCTTTGAAGCCAGGTCAGGCCCCACGAACCAAATTCCTAGTGAAGGAATTACTTTATGTGCCCAGAACTGTCTATCATATTCTTACGAGGACAATGAGTCCTATCAAAGACCACGACTCATCTGATGAGGAAATTGTTGGCATCATGAAGAATCTGGTATTCAATATCGTTCATGGAATTCCTGTAAATTATCACGATTTCTTGATGAGGACTCTGGCAAATGTTGCACTGTCTCCATTTGAGCTGAAGCCTTATGCACCTTGGATTATGAGATTCCTCAGAACAAGGTCTTCACTCAACTACAAAGCTGATTTTCAGAATCACCTCAGCTACTTGCCCCCAATTGAAGTCCTCAAGCGGACCTATTCCTCAGTTGATGAAAAGGGCAAGGCACCAGCTGTTATAGATGAAGGCATTCGTCCATTGGATGGACAGTTTCGCAAAGCTGCCTCTTATTCCACCAATGATGACTCTGCCACACATGACTCTGCCAATGCACCCAAGTCTACTCCTCAAGCCATTGCTTCTCGTGTGATGACTGATCGTGAGCTTATGCTTAGTCTTCACCAGAAGGTGGATCGAAATCATAAATGGGTTAAGCGTCAGTTTGGTTCATTTCTTCACAACATGACTGCTACACACAATGTAGTGAAGAAAAACCATTACTACCTCCATGAAGTCTTCGATCACACCTGGGCAATACTGTCACATCTGTATGGTGAAGAAGATCTGAAGAAAATGGGTCTCAAGGAAGATTTTGACTAGTCTGCACCTCCACCGAAGAAATTCAAGAAGGTCAAGGTGTTGGAAATATGCCCTAGAGGCAATAATAAATTGGTTATTATTATATTTCCTTGTTCATGATAATCATTTATTATCCATGCTATAATTGTATTGATAGGAAACTCAGATACATGTGTGGATACATAGACAACACCATGTCCCTAGTAAGCCTCTAGTTGACTAGCTCGTTGATCAATAGATGGTTACAGTTTCCTAACCATGGACATTGGATGTCATTGATAACGGGATCACATCATTAGGAGAATGATGTGATGGACAAGACCTAATCCTAAGCCTAGCACAAAGATCGTACAGTTCGTATGCTAAAGCTTTTCTAATGTCAAGTATCATTTCCTTAGACCATGAGATTGTGCAACTCCCGGATACCGTAGGAGTGCTTTGGGTGTATCAAACGTCACAACGTAACTGGGTGACTATAAAGGTGCATTACAGGTATCTCTAAAAGTGTTTGTTGGGTTGGCATGAATCGAGACTGGGATTTGTCACTCCGTGTAAACGGAGAGGTATCTCTGGGCCCACTCGGTAGGACATCATCATATGCGCAATGTGACCAAAGAGTTGATCACGGGATGATGTGTTACGGAACGAGTAAAGAGACTTGCCGGTAACGAGATTGAACAAGGTATAAGGATACCGACGATCGAATCTCGGGCAAGTAACATACCGCTAGACAAAGGGAATTGTACACGGGATTGATTAAGTCCTTGACATCGTGGTTCATCCGATGAGATCATCGTGGAACATGTGGGAGCCATCATGGGTATCCAGATCCCGCTGTTGGTTATTGACTGGAGAACGTCTCGGTCATGTCTGCATGTCTCCCGAACCCGTAGGGTCTACACACTTAAGGTTCGGTGACGCTAGGGTTATGAAGATATATGTGTATGCAGTAACCCGAATATTGTCCGGAGTCCCGGATGAGATCCCGGACGTCACGAGGAGTTCCGGAATGGTCCGGAGGTAAAGAATTATATATAGGAAGTGCTGTTTCGGCCATCGGGACAAGTTTCGGGGTTATCGGTATTGTACCGGGACCACCAGAAGGGTCCCGGGGGCCCATCGGGTGGGGCCACCTGTCCCGGGGGGCCACATGGGCTGTAAGGGGTGCGCCTTGGCCTATATGGGCCAAGGGCACCAGCCCCTATAGGCCCATGCGCCTAGGGTTTCCATATGGGAGGAGTCCCACTAGTGGAAGGCACCTCTAGGTGCCTTGGGGGGGAGGGAAACCTCCCTTGGGCAGCCGCACCTAGGAGATTGGATCTCCTAGGCTGGCGCACCACCCCCCCCTTGGCCCTCCTATATATAGTGGGGGAGAGGAGGAACTTCACACACCAGCCCCTGGCGCCTCCCTCTCTCCCCGTTACGTCTCTCTCTCGTAGTATAGGCGAAGCCCTGCTACTGTGACGCCCTGCATCCACCACCACGCCGTCGTGTTGCTGGATCTTCATCAACCTCTACCTCTCCCCTTGCTGGATCAAGGCATGGGAGACGTCTCCGGGCTGTACGTGTGTTGAACGCGGAGGTGCCGTGCGTCCGGCACTTGATCATCGGTGATTTGAATCACGACGAGTACGACTCCATCAACCCCGTTCACTTGAACACTTCTGCTTAGCGATCTACAAGGGTATGTAGATGCACTCTCCTTCCCCTCGTTGCTGGTTTCTCCATAGATAGATCTTGGTGACACGTAGGAAAATTTTGAATTTCTGCTACGTTCCCCAACAGTGGTATCAGAGCTAGGTCTATTGCGTAGATTCTATGCACAAGTAGAACACAAAGTAGTTGTGGGCATTGATTTTGTTCAATATGCTTGCCGTTACTAGTCTTATCTTGATTCGACGGTATTGTGGGATGAAGCGGCCCGGACCAGCCTTACACGTACTCTTACGTGAGACAGGTTCCACCGACTGACATGCACTAGTTGCATAAGGTGGCTAGCGGGTGTCTGTCTCTCCTACTTTAGTCGGATCGGATTCGATGAAAAGGGTCCTTATGAAGGGTAAATAGAAATTGGCATATCACGTTGTGGTTTTGCGTAGGTAAGAAACGTTCTTGCTAGAAACCCATAGCAGCCACGTAAAACATGCAAACAACAATTAGAGGACGTCTAACTTGTTTTTGCAGGGTATGCTATGTGATGTGATATGGCCAAAAGGATGTGATGAATAATATATGTGATGTATGAGATTGATCATGTTCTTATCAAGGGAATCACGACTTGCATGTCGATGACGAGACAACTTCAAGAAGACACGATGATGGAGATCATGATGATGGAGATCATGGTGTCATACCAGTGACAAGATGATCATGGAGCCCCAAGATGGAGATCAAAGGAGCTATATGATATTGGCCATATCATGTCACTATTATTTGATTGCATATGATGTTTATCATGTTATGCATCTTGTTTACTTAGTACGACGGTAGTAAATAAGATGATCCCTCATTAAAATTTCAAGAAGTGTTCTCCCCTAACTGTGCACCGTTGCTACAGTTCGTCGCTTCGAAGCATCACGTGTTAATCAGGTGTGATAGATCCTTTCGTTCACATACAACAGGTGTAAGCAAGATTTACACATGCAAAAACACTTAGGGTTAACTTGACGAGCCTAAGCATGTGAAGACATGGCCTCGAAACACAGAGACCGAAAGGTCGAACACGAGTCGTATGGAAGATACGATCAACATGAAGATGTTCACCGACGTTGACTAGTCCGTCTCACGTGTTAATCGGACATGGCCTGGTCGACTCGGATCGTGTAATACTTAGATGACTAGAGGGATGTCTAATCTAAGTGGGAGTTCATAAGATGAACTTAATTATCTTGAACATAGTCAAAAGGATTTTGCAAATTATGTCGTAGCTCGCGCTTTAGTTCTACTGTTTAGATATGTTCCTAGAGAAAAATTAGTTGAAAGTTGATAGTAGCAATTATGCGGACTAGGTCCGTAAACTGAGGATTGTCCTCATTGCTTCATAGAAGGCTGATGTCCTTAATTCACCGCTCAGTGTGCTGAACCTCGAACGTTGTCTATGGATGTTGCGAACATCTGACATACACGTTTTGATAACTACGTGATAGTTCAGTTAAACGGTTTAGAGTTGAGGCACCGAAGACGGTTTTTGAAACGTCGCAAAACATATGAGATGTTTTGAGGGCTGAAATTGGGATTTCAGGCTAGTGCCCACGTCAAGAGGTATAAGACCTCTGACGATTTTCTTAGCCTAGAAACTAAGGAGAAAAGCTCAATTGTTGAGCTTGTGCTCAGATTGTTTGAGTACAACAATCACTTGAATCAAGTGGGAGTTAATCTTCCAGATGAGATAGTGATGTTTCTCCGAAGTCATTACCACCAAGCTGCTAGAGCTTTGTGATGAACTATAATATATCGGGGACATGTATGATGATCCTTGAGATGTTCGTGATGTTTGACACCACAAAAGTAGAAATCAAGAAGGAGCATCAATTGTTGATGGTTGGTGAAACCACTAGTTTCAAGAAGGGCAAGGGCACGAAGGGATACTTCATAAAACGGCAATTCAGCTGCTGCTCTAGTGAAGAAACCCAAGGTTGAACCCAAACCCGAGACTAAGTGCTTTTGTAATAAGGGGAACAGCCACTGGAGCAGAATTACCCTAGATACTTGGTAGATAAGAAGGCTGGCAAGGTCGATAGAAGTATATTGGATATACATTGTGTTGATGTGTACTTTACTAGTACTCCTAGTAGCACCAGGGTATTAGATACCGGTTCGGTTGCTAAGTGTTAGTAACTTGAAATAAAAGCTACGGAATAAACGGAGACTAGCTAAAGGTGAGCTGACGATATGTGTTGGAAGTGTTCTCAATGTTGATATGATCAAGCATCGCACGCTCCCTTCTACCATCGAGATTGGTGTTTGTGTTGAGCATAGACATGATTGGATTATGTCTATCGCAATACGGTTATTCATTTAAGGAGAATAATGGTTACTCTGTTTATTTGAACAATACCTTCAATGGTCTTACACCTGAAATGAATGGTTTGTTGAATCTCGATCGTAGTGATACACATGTTCATGCCAAAAGATAGTAATGATAGTACCACCTACTTGTGGCACTGCCACGTAAGTCATATCGGTATAAAACGCATGAAGAAGCTCCATGTTGATGGATCTTTGGGCTCACTCATTTTTGAAAAGTTTGAGACATGCGAACCATGTCTATTGGTGTGTATGCATGTAGAAACTCCATGCAAATGGACCATTTGGACTCACTTGATTTTGAATCACTTGAGGCATGCAAATCATACCACATGGGCAAGATGACTGAAAGCCTCGGTTTCAGTAAAATGGAACTAGAAAGCAAATTATTGGAAGTAATACATTTTGATGTGTGCAGTCCAATGAGTGCTGAGGCATGTAGTGGATATCGTTATGTTATTTCTTCACATATGATTTGAGTAGATGTTGAGTACATTTACTTGATGAATCACGAGTCTGAATTATTGAAAGGTTCAAGTAATTTCAGGGTGAAGTTGAAAGATCGTCGTGACAAGAGGATAAAATATCTATGATATGATCATAGAGATGAATATCTGAATTACGAGTTTGGCACAGAATTAAGACATTGTGGAAATTGTTTCACAACTAATACAGCTTGGAACACCATAGTGTGATGGTGTGTCCGAACATCATAACTGCACCCTATTGGATATGATGCATACCATGATGTCTCTTATCGAATTACCACAATAGTTTATGGGTTAAGCATTAGAGACAACCACATTCACTTTAAATAGGGCACCACGTAATTCCGATGAGATGACACCGTATGAACTATGGTTTAGAGAAACCTAAGCTGTCATTTCTTAAAAGTTTGGGGCTGCGACGCTTATGTGGAAAAGTTTCAGGCTGATAAGCTCGAACCCAAAGCGGATAAATGCATCTTCATAGGACACCCAAAACAGTTGGGTATACCTCCTGTCTCAGATTCGAGGGCAATTGTTTCTAGAATCGGGTCCTTTCTCGAGGAAAAGTTTCTCTCAAAAGAATTGAGTGGGAGGATGGTGGAGACTTGATGAGGTTATTGAACCGTCTCTTCAACTAGTGTGTGGAAGGACACAGGAAGTTGTTCCTGTGGCACCTACACCAATTGAAGTGGAAGCTTATGATATTGATCATGAGACTTCGGATCAAGTCACTCCCAAACCTCGTGGGATGACAAGGATGCGTGCTACTTCAGAGTGGTACGTAATCCTGTGTTGGAAGTCATGTTGCTAGACAACAATGAACCTACGAGCTATGGAGAAGCGATGGTGGGCCTGGATTCCGATAAATGGCTTGAGGCCATATAATCCGAGAGAGGATCCATGTATGAAAACAAAGTGTAGACTTTGGAAGAACTACTTGATGGTCGTAAGGCTGTTGAGTGTAGATGGATTTTAAAAGGAAGACGGACAATGATGGTAAGTATCACCATTAAGAAAGCTTGACTTGTCGTTAAGATGTTTTTCCGACAAGTTCAAGGAGTTGACTACGATGAGACTTTCTCACTCGTAGCGATGCTAAGAGTCTTTTGGAATTATATTAGCGATTACTGCATTATTTATGAAATCTTGCAGATAGGATGTCAAAACATTGTTTCCTCGACGATTTTCTTGAGGAAAGGTTGTATGTGATACAACCGGAAGGTTTTGTCAATCCTGAAAGATGCTAATAAGTATGCAAAGCTCCAGCAATCCTTCTAAGGACTGGAGTAAGCATCTCGGAGTTGGAATGTACGCTTTGATAAGATGATCAAATATTTTGGGTTTATATAAAGTTTATGAGAAACTTGTATTTCCAAAGAAGTGAGTGGGAGCACTATAGAATTTCTGATGAATATATGTTGTTGATCGGAAATGACGTAGAATTTCTGGAAAGCATATAGGGTTATTGGGAAAGTGTTTTTCAATGGAAAGCCTGGATTAAGCTACTTGAACATTGAGCATCAAGATCTATAAGGATAGATCAAAATGCATAATGGTACTTTCAAATGAGCACATGCCTTGATGTGATCTTGAAGGTGTTCAAGATGGATCAGTCAAAGAAGGAGTTCTTGCCTGAGTTGTAAGGTATGAAGTTAAGACTTAAAGCTCAACCACGGCAGAATAGAGAGAAAGGACGAAGGTCGTCCCCTATGCTTAAGACATAGGCTCTACAGTATGCTATGCTGTGTACCGCGCCTGAAGTGTGCCTTGCCATGAGTCAGTCAAGGGGTACGAGAGTGATCCAAGAATGGATCACGGGACAGCGGTCAAAGTTATCCTTAGTAACTAGTGGACTAAGGAATTTTCTCGATTATGGAGGTGGTAAAAGAGTTCGTCGTAAAGAGTTACGTCGATGCAAGCTTAACACCTATCCGAATAGCTCTGAGTAGAGATACCGGATACATATAATGGAGCAACAATTTAGAATAGCTCCAAGTAGAACAGTTATTTGGATTAGCTCCAAATAGAGCGTGGTAGCTACATCTAGGAGATGACATAGAGATTTGTAAAGCACACACGGATCTGAAAGGTCCGGACCCGTTGACTAAAACCTCTCTCACAAGCAACATCATCAAACCTAAAACTCATTGAGTGTTAATCACATAGTGATGTGAACTAGACTACTGACCCTAGTAAACTCTTGGGTGTTAGTCACATGGCGATGTGACCTGTGAGTGTTAATCACATGGCGATGTGAACTAGATTATTGACTATAGTGCAAGTGGGAGACTGTTGGAAATATGCCCTAGAGGCAATAATAAATTGGTTATTATTATATTTCCTTGTTCATGATAATCGTTTATTATCCATGCTATAATTGTATTGATAGGAAACTCAGATACATGTGTGGATACATAGACAACACCATGTCCCTAGTAAGCCTCTAGTTGACTAGCTCGTTGATCAATAGATGGTTACAGTTTCCTAACCATGGACATTGGATGTCATTGATAACGGGATCACATCATTAGGAGAATGATGTGATGGACAAGACCCAATCCTAAGCCTAGCACAAAGATCGTACAGTTCGTATGCTAAAGCTTTTCTAATGTCAAGTATCATTTCCTTAGACCATGAGATTGTGCAACTCCCGGATACCGTAGGAGTGCTTTGGGTGTATCAAACGTCACAACGTAACTGGGTGACTATAAAGGTGCATTACAGGTATCTCTGAAAGTGTCTGTTGGGTTGGCACGAATCGAGATTGGGATTTGTCACTCCGTGTAAACGGAGAGGTATCTCTGGGCCCACTCGGTAGGACATCATCATATGCGCAATGTGACCAAAGAGTTGATCACGGGATGATGTGTTACGGAACGAGTAAAGAGACTTGCCGGTAACGAGATTGAACAAGGTATAAGGATACCGACGATCGAATCTCGGGCAAGTAACATACCGCTAGACAAAGGGAATTGTATACGGGATTGATTAAGTCCTTGACATCGTGGTTCATCCGATGAGATCATCGTGGAACATGTGGGAGCCATCATGGGTATCTAGATCCCGCTGTTGGTTATTGACTGGAGAACGTCTCGGTCATGTCTGCATGTCTCCCGAACCCGTAGGGTCTACACACTTAAGGTTCGGTGACGCTAGGGTTATGAAGATATATGTGTATGCAGTAACCCGAATATTGTCCGGAGTCCCGGATGAGATCCCGGACGTCACGAGGAGTTCCGGAATGGTCCGGAGGTAAAGAATTATATATAGGAAGTGCTGTTTCGGCCATCGGGACAAGTTTCGGGGTTATCGGTATTGTACCGGGACCACCGGAAGGGTCCCGGGGGCCCACCGGGTGGGGCCACCTGTCCCGGGGGGCCACATGGGCTGTAAGGGGTGCGCCTTGGCCTATATGGGCCAAGGGCACCAGCCCCTATAGGCCCATGCGCCTAGGGTTTCCATATGGGAGGAGTCCCACTAGTGGAAGGCACCTCTAGGTGCCTTGGGGGGGAGGGAAACCTCCCTTGGGCAGCCGCACCTAGGAGATTGGATCTCCTAGGCTGGCGCACCACCCCCCCTTGGCCCTCCTATATATAGTGGGGGAGAGGAGGAACTTCACACACCAGCCCCTGGCGCCTCCCTCTCTCCCCGTTATGTCTCTCTCTCGTAGTATAGGCGAAGCCCTGCTACTGTGACGCCCTGCATCCACCACCACGCCGTCGTGTTGCTGGATCTTCATCAACCTCTCCCTCTCCCCTTGCTGGATCAAGGCATGGGAGACGTCTCCGGGCTGTACGTGTGTTGAACGCGGAGGTGCCGTGCGTTCGGCACTTGATCATCGGTGATTTGAATCACGACGAGTACGACTCCATCAACCCCGTTCACTTGAACGCTTCCGCTTAGCGATCTACAAGGGTATGTAGATGCACTCTCCTTCCCCTCGTTGCTGGTTTCTCCATAGATAGATCTTGGTGACATGTAGGAAAATTTTGAATTTCTGCTACGTTCCCCAACACAAGGTTCCTTCCTTGGTGGCCAGCTCATTTTTTTCATCGCGCGACACTGATGAGAATGAAGACTTGGACAACACTGTGGCAGGCCCTACTACGACAAACGACCCCAACAACGTTGGTGCTCCTTCATCAACTTGATATTCTTCAGGGGCATTAGTCCTCATATTCAATCCTTTTGGTCATTTGATGACAAGGGGGAGAATTTTGAGTTAGTCTTCAAGCGGGTCTTTCTATATGGGTGTTTTTTGCTAAGTTACAACTCTTGTTCTTCTGAAACTTTATTGGATCGAGTTGTAAACTTAAACCTGATGGTGCTCTGATACTTTTGATATGTTTTTCTGCATGCTTATTCCTCGTTAATATTATTGCACGCATGCTGAATTACATCAGTCGACATATTTCATCATGCATTTCAAATTCTTCATTGTGATATGTTAAATGCGTGTATGAATTACAAGATATAGGGGGAGATCTCCATGATTCTACTCTTCAAGTGTGCAATGCTTCAAAAGCAAATACCTCACCATGCACATATTCAGGGGGAGTTCTTCTATATCTTGCAATCAAATTCCTCAATATCAGTATGTACACTTCATATGTTTATCCCCGTTGAAAACTTAACCTATATTGTCATCAATCACCAAAAAGGGGGGATTGTAAGTGCATCTAGTGCCCCTTAGTGATTTTGGTGTATTGAAGACTTATAGGTTAAGGGACTAATGCATTTGTGAGTGTACATAGGTCTATAAGTCTATGAGGAGTTTGATATTTACAGAGAAAGTCGACCCCTAAAAATGAAGTTCTTTGACTGAAGACTTTGGATTTCTAAAGACTTTCTGAAGACTTTGAAAGTGAAGAAATTGGTGTGACCTTGAAGACTTGGTATTCATTCGAGGAACATGAAGCGTGAAGACTTTTGTTTTCATAGTTTCATTTTCTCTTTATTGAGTCATAGGAAACATCGTACTGTCAAAGGGGGTCGAGGAAATACTAAGGAAAAATTTCCATGTGATGCTCAACTCAAAATCCTACACCTACCAATCCCTTCGAGTGAAGCCATTGGAAATCTCATACAGTCTAGTCATATTCTTCAATGACAGAGACGAAGTTCTTCTGGTCTCTGAGGGATTTTTTCTGACTAAGGAGTTAGAAATTCGCCAGTGCGGATTGTCTACATAGTGAGGAACATGATATCCCTGAGGATTTTGCTACTCAAAATTCCAACCGTTGCTGTGCTATGCGCCAGCTGTCCCAAAATATCTATCCACCTAACGGTCATATTATTGAAGGGCATTTATGTCTTATCATGTCGGGCTACTCCCTAGGCTATAAATAGCTGCCCCCTACAACCACTAGCTGGTTGGCTGCTCCAAGAGAAATTGACACTTGTCATTTGAGAGCAACCCATCCTTCGAGGACTTTGAGCAAAAATCATCAAGTGAGGAAAAACCCAAAGCCAAACACCTACAAACCCCAAGTGATTGAGCATCACTGAAGAGATTGATCCTGCGTGGATCCGACGCTTGTTACCTTTGAAGACTGTGCTTCTTCCAGACGGTTAGGCGTCATGGTCTAGAGCATCCAAGAAGAATTGTGGATCGCCGAGTGACCAAGTTTGTGAAGGTTCGGAAGTCACCTGAAGACTTACCACCAGTGATTGGACGAGGTCTGTGTGACCTTAGTTCAAGGAGAATACGGTGAGGACTTGGTGTCCTGAGCTGCATGTTCAGGATTGGGTGTCCGGGACTATGTGTCCTCGAGTTTAAATACTCAGCCGCTCCAACCAGACGTACAACTGAGATAGCAGTTCGAACTGGTCTACCAAATCATTGTCTTCACCAAGCTTACTGGTTCTATTCCCTCAACTCTTTCATTTCCTCATAACTGTGTTGTGTGTTTGTTCATATCTGTGTTTGAAGACTTTGACTGAAGACTTTCTCAATTTCTCAGTTCAATTTCTTCAGTCTGTTTGTCTTCATCATGTGTTATCATGTGCTTACGCTTCCTGTACTTTGTGCGTGTCTTCATTTCATCATGATGACCATGCTTGTGTTCTTTATGTTTAATTTTGAGTACTTATTCCGCTGCTAGTAGTTCTTCTCCAAGGAATTTCCTTACCGGCAAATTCCTTAGTGAAGAATTTCATAAAAAACGCCTATTCACCCCCGCTCTAGTCGATATAACGCACTTTCAGATGGGATCAAGAAGGCCATGGGGGATCAAGTTCCGGCAGTAGCAGAAGAAGGCATCCTTCAACCTCACCACAACCTCTTTACGCCAACGGAGATTGAAGCTTTCAAGATGATTGAGTTAGCTCACATTCAGAACAAGTATCTCATAAGTGAAAATATTTTGCTGAAGGAGCATATCATCGCACTCAAGGGCATTATCTGCAAATTGGAGGATCTCTTATGCTCGATGTGCGACTACCCATCATCACCAACACCTTCTTCACCAACAAAGAAGAACTGAGCCTCGGGTATGGGCACTCCCCTTGGCAACTGCCAAGCTTGGGGGAGTGCCCTGGTATCGTATCACCATCACTTTTATCTTTACCGTTTTTCTTAGTTTGATCCTTTTGATAATATCTTGATCTAGTAGAATAAAGTTTTAGTATGATCTAGTTGTGAGTTTTGCTTTATGATCTTCCTATGTAATCGAGTCCGTGAGCAATATATAATAAAGATTAGTGTTGAGTCAAGGGCTTGATTATTTTTGGTATCATCTTGAGGGAATAAAATAAAAGAGAAGAAATAAAAAGGAAAAAAGAGATCACATGGATCTTATGGAGAGTAATGAGCTCACATATAAAGAGTATGATGAATAAAAGTTGTTGAGAGTTGACAAACATAGTTTTGGTCATCATTGCAATTAATGGGAGGTAATAAAGAAAGAGAGGTTTTCACATATAAATATACTATCTTGGACATCTTTTATTATTGTGAGCACTCATTAAAGTATGATATGCTAAAGAGTTGACGTTGGACAAGGAAGACAACATAATGGGTTATGTTTTCTTACATCTGAGATAAATTATATTGTCATGGATCATCCAACATGTTGAACTTGACTTTCCCTCTCTTGCTAGCCAATTTCTTTGCACCAATTAGAGATACTACTTGTGCTTCCAAATATCCCTAAACCCAGTTTTGCCATGAGAGTTCACCATATCTACCTATGGATTGAGAAAGATCCATCAAGTAAGTTGTCATCGTTGCAAGCAATAAGACTTGCCCTCTAAATATGTATGACTTATTAGTGTGGAGAAAATAAGCTTTATACGATCTTGTGATGTGGAAGAAATAAAAGCGAAGGACTGCATAATAAAGGTCCATATCACAAGTGGCAATATAAAGTGACGCTCTTTTGCATTAAGTTTTCGTGCATCCAACCATAAAAGCACATGACAACCTCTGCTTCCCTCTGCGAAGGGCCTATCTTTTATTCTTGTCTTATACTTCATGCAAAGAGTCATGGTGATATTCACCTTTCCTTTTTACATTTTACCCTTTGCCAAGCACAATGTGTTGGAAGGATCCTGATATATATGGCTAATTGGATGTGGGTTTTCATGAACTATTATTGTTGACATTACCCTTGAGGTAAAAGGTTGGGAGGCAAAACTATAAGCCCCTGTCTTTCTCTGTGTCCGATTAAAACTTCATAACCATAAATATCGCGTGAGTGTTAGCAGTTATGAAAGACTAAAAGATGGTTGAGTATGTGGACTTGCTGAGTGCTACCTCTTGAGCACTACGTTGGTTTTCCCTTGTAGAGGAAAGGGTGGTGCAGTAAAGCAGCGTAAGTATTTCCCTCAGTTTTTGAGAACCAAGGTATCAATCCAGTAGGAGACCGCGCGCGAGTCACTCGTACCTACACAAACAAATAAGAACCTCGCAACCAACGCGATTAAGGGGTTGTCAATCCCTTCACGGCCACTTGCAAGAGTGAGATCTCATAGAGATGATAATAATAAGATAAGTATTTTTGGTATTTTTATGATATAGATTGAAAGTAAAGATTGCAAAATAAAATAAATTGGAAACTTGTATGATGGAAAATAGACCCAGGGGCCATAGGTTTCACTAGTGGCTTCTCTCAAGATAGCATAAGTATTACGGTGGGTGAACAAATTACTGTCGAGCAATTGATAGAAAAGTGAATAATTATGAGAATATCTAGGTATGATCATGTATATAGGTATCACGTCCGTGACAAGTAGACCGACTCCTGCCTGCATCTAGTACACATCGACCGCTATCCAGCATGCATCTAGAGTATTAAGTTCATAAGAACAGAGTAACGCCTTAAGCAAGATGACATGATGTAGAGGGATAAACTCATGGAATATGATTTAAACCCCATCTTTTTATCCTCGATGGCAACAATACAATACATGTCGTTTCCCTTTCTGTCACTGGGATCGAGCACTGCAAGATTGAACCCAAAGCTAAGCACTTCTCCCATTGCAAGAAAGATCAATCTAGTAGGCCAAACCAAACTGTTAATTCGAAGAGACTTGCAAAGATAAACCAATCATACATAAAAGAATTCAGAGAAGATTCAAATATTGTTCATAGATAATCTTGATCGTAAACCCACAATTCATCGGATCTCGACAAACACACCGCAAAAGAAGAGTTACATCGAATAGATCTCCAAGAGAATCGAGGAGAACTTTGTATTGAAATCCAAAGAGAGAGAAGAAGCCATCTAGCTACTAGCTATGGACCCGAAGGTCTGAGGTAAACTACTCACACATCATCGGAGGGGGCATGGAGTTGATGTAGAGGCCCTCCGTGATCAATGCCCCCTCCGGCGGAGCTCCGAAAAAGGCCCCAAGATGGGATCTCTTGGATACAGAAGGTTGCGGCGGTGGAAATAGGGTTTCGTGGTGCTCCTGGATGTTTGCGGGGTATATGGATATATATATAGGAGGAAGAAGTAGGTCGGTGGAGCAACGAGGGGCCCACGAGGGTGGAGGGCGCGCCCCCTGCCTTGTGGCCTCCTCGTTGATTGCTTGACGTCCACTCCAAGTCCTCTGGATCACGTTTGTTCCAAAAATCATGCTCCTGAAGGTTTCATTCCGTTTGGACTCCGTTTGATATTCCTTTTCTATGAAACACTGAAATAGGCAAAAAAACAGCAATTTGGGTTGGGCCTCCGGTTAATAGGTTAGTCCCAAAAATAATATAAAAGTGTAAAATAAAGCCCGTTATCATCCAAAACAGATAATATAATGGCATGGAACAATCAAAAATTATAGATACGTTGGAGACGTATCACTAAGAAGCTCTTATATTGACTCTTTCCTATGTTATGATAAATTGCAATTGCTTCAATGACTGAAATTATAGTTTGTTAGTTTTCAATGGAGTTTCTGATTCATACTTGAGTATGTGAATGAATTGTTACTGTAGCATGGGAGATCATATGACTATATATATATATATGTTGTTGTTGTTCTAAGAATAATCATGATGCCCTCATGTCCGTATTTGATTTTATCGGCACCTCTATCTCTAAACATGTGGACATATTTCTCGATATCGGCTTTCGCTTGAGGACAAGCGAGGTCTAAGCTTGGGGGAGTTGATACATCCATTTTACATCATGCTTTTATATCGATATTTATTGCATTATGGGCTGTTATTACACATTATGTTGCAATACTTATGCCTATTCTCTCTTATTTTACAAGGATTACCTGAAGAGGGAGAATGCCAACAGCTAGAATTCTGGGCTAGAAAAGGAGCAAATATTAGAGAGCTATTCTGCATAGCTCCAAAAGTCATGAAACTCCATGCGTATTATTTTCAGAATATATAAAAAATATTGGGCGAAAGAAGTACCAGAGGGGGGCCACCCACCGTCCACGAGGGTGGGGGCGCGCCCTACCCCTCTGGGCGCGCCCCTGCCTCATGGGCCCCCTGGTGGCCCTCCAATGCCCATCTTTGGCTATACGGAGTCTTTCGTCGAGGAAAAAATCATAAGAAAGCTTTTGGAAAGAAACTCCACCGCCACGAGGCGGAACCAATCTAGGGCTCCAGCAGAGCTGTTCTGCCTGGAAACTTCCCTCCGGGAGGGGGAAATCATCACCATAGTCATCACCAACGATCCTCTCATCGGGAGGGGGTCAATATCCATCAACATCTTCACTAGCACCATCTCATCTCAAACCCTAGTTCATCTCTTGTATCTAATCTTTGTATCCAAACCTCAGATTGGTACATGTGGGTTGCTAGTAGTGTTGATTACTCCTTGTAGTTGATGCTAGTTGGTTTACTTGGTGGAAGATCATATGTTCAGATCCATTATGCATATTAATACCCCTCTGATTATGAACATGAATATGCTTTGTGAGTAGTTACGTTTGTTCCTGAGGACATGGGAGAAGTCTTGCTATAAGTAGTCATGTGAATTTGGTATTCGTTCGATATTTTGATGAGATGTATGTTGTCATCCCTCTAGTGGTGTCATGTGAACGTCGACTACATGACACTTCACCATTGTTTGGGCCTAGAGGGAGGCATTGGGAAGTAATAAGTAGATGATGGGTTGCTAGAGTGATAGAAGCTTAAACCCTAGTTTATGCGTTGCTTCGTAAGTGGCGGATTTGGATCCATATGTTTCATGCTATGGTTAGGTTTACCTTAATACTTTTGTTGTAGTTGCGGATGCTTGCAATGGGGGTTAATCATAAGTGGGATTCTTGTCCAAGTAAGGACAGTACCCAAGCACCGGTCCACCCGCATATCAAATTATCAAAGTACCAAACGCAAATCATATGAACATGTTGAAAACTAGCTTGACGATAATTCCCATGTGTCCTCGGGAGCGCTTTCCTTCATATAAGAGCTTGTCCAGGCTTGTCCTTTGCTACAAAAAGGATTGGGCCATCTTGCTGCACCTTATTTACTTTTATTACTTGCTACTCATTACAAATTACCTTATCACAAAACTATATATTACCGATAATTTCAGTGCTTGCAGAGAATACCTTACTGAAAACTGCTTATCATTTCCTTCTGCTCCTTGTTGGGTTCGACACTCTTACTTATCAGAAAGGCTACGATAGACCCCCTACACTTGTGGGTCATCAATTGATACCTTGGTTCTCAAAAACTAAGGGAAATACTTACGCTACTTTGCTGCATCACCCTTTCCTCTTTAAGGGAAAACCAATGCATGCTCAAGAGGTAGCAGAGAACATCCAGGAACTCCGAGAGGCGGGGTACCTGGCCGCGGAAATCTCCCACTGGCTTCCTGCCAAGAAGTAGATCATCCCTACTCCGGAATCCAATGAGAGGGTAGTATTTATCCCCCACTTTCTCCGCGGACTAGGGTTTCCTCTCCACCCTTTTGTCCACGGGCTCATGTTCTACTATGGGCTAGACTTTCACGGTCTAGCCCCAAATTCCTTCCTCCACATCTCGGCGTTCATCGTCATGTGTGAGGTGTTCCTCCGTATCCCCCCCCCCCTTCGAACTATGGCTCAAGGTCTTCAATGTGAAGCTGAAAGTGGTGGACGGTCAACACGCAGAGTGCAGCGGCGCCATGGTGAGCAAGATCCCCAATGTCACTTGGCCCAATGGGGCCTTCGTGGAGACCGTGAAGGGATGGCAGCAGGAGTGGTTCTATGTCACTGAACCTTGTGACGCCACATGGGCCGCCACTCCTGAGTTCAAATATGGGCCTCCAATGCGGCTCACATCGTGGTTTAAAAAGGGCCGAGACTGGGCATCATCCGACGAGGTGATGACACTGCAGAAGCGTGTCAAGGGCGTGATAGAGAAGAACACCAGCCTCGCCGACGTGATCCAGGTGATGCTTTTTCGCCGGATTCTCCCCTGCCAGCGCCGAACTCTCCATATGTGGGAATTCAATCCGGCCGGCCCTCTGACCCTGCATCACTTCTTTGGCACAAAGCACGAAGACATCTGGAAGCTGCTTTTCAAGGCCCAAAAGTCATGGTCGGGAACGACCGAAGACCTCGGCCTCGATTGCGCTCACTCGGCCACTCCAGTAAGTTTTTCAGGTTTCCAAACATAACCTCTATTTGTAGATTCGAGGAGTATGCTAAGCCTTCCTTTTCTCCTTCAGATCTGGACAAAGAAAGCGGAGCGGACCAAGTGTCCGGCTCCGCTGCCCGAAGACCCAGCTATCCCTCTGCTAACGAAGATGCTGGTTCCGGCACCGTACCGGGCACCGGAGAAGAAGACCAAGAAGAAGGTCAAGGAGGCCACAAGTAGCCTCCACTGTAAAGGTACTTCGGACATTGCGTCCGAAGACACCGAGGTTCTCTCCTCCCATGAGGGAGATGAAGATGAAGAGGAAGAGGAGGAGAGAAATTCTCCTCTCAAGGGAGAGAAGAAAAGGGCGGCGTCCACGGACCTAGAAGCGAAGGCGCCCAAGAAGGGGGAGATTTCCCTTTCGGATGATTCGGATTCGGACACCGAAGTCATCCCTGAGCGGCGCCTCGGGCCGAAGCCCCGGCCAAATCATAAGTATTTAAAGATACTATACATACACCTCGCCTTTTACTGATCGTAGGATAACATTTTATTTACGTATTTTCAATCCGGACCATGATCTCCCCCAACAATCGTCGTCTTTGGGAAACTCGTTGGCGCCGGAGATGATGGAGAGCAAAACGCCTCCGCGAGCCTCTCCACCACGAGCCGCAGAAGACACCGAGGTGTTGTCCCAAAGGACTTCTCCGAGCCAGGGGGAGGTGCGGAAGGCCGCTGAAACAGCGCCAGAGGGTGATGCCTCGGCTGCTGAAAACATGGGGGATACTATCCCCATGGAAACTGACGACGGGGACCTGGATCAGTCCAGCCCCTAGCTGAATACCATTCCGGAGACCCACGTGGCTCCAGAGTCGAGCGAGCAGCCCCCTTCAAGGGAAGGGGGAGTGTCGACTCCATCGGCGACCTCTATCAATCCGGAGGTGCCGGATATGTTGAGGGAAGCACTTCAACATGCTTCTGTCATGGAAGAGCACCGTACCCTGATGGGTGCGGTGGTTGAGAAGGTTCAGTCTGCTAAAAGCAGTCTGAACGAAGCATTCACTAGCCTGTTAATAGGTTTTGAGATAAGTGATATAACATGCTTTAGCCGCTTTTCATATTGGAAGAATATGCCTTTATATAGATAGTAGCCCCTGAGACTCTATTTGGGTCTTTGGAAAAATTAGCTGGATAGAGGATCAAATAGTCACCGGAGATAATGCGTTCATATATTTTGACAAACAGCTTCACTGTTGGCGGCTTCAGCTAAGGATGTTGAAGTATCTGAACTCCAGCGGAAACTGAAGCTGGCTGATGACGAGATCGACCGTATTAACAAGCGGTTCGATGAGGCCCAGGGTATGCTTTTTTTAAGAGACCCCTTTACAAGCCTAAATTATAATGCAAACTCAGAGTTTAAGCTCATGCGCCGCTATGTAAATGATTGTAGGCAATGAGACTGAGGTCGAGGCCCTCAAGAATGCCCTTGCCGAAGCCAAGGAGGAGGCGAGGGCAAGCAAAGTAGCCACAGAGAAAGCGGCTGCGGATGTAGAGGCCAAAAAGGTCACCCGCCTTCAGTATGAGGCGAGGGTGATAGAAGTAGAGCAGGCACTCCAGGAAGCCGCCACCAAATGTGAGTCCTTGGAGGAGAGCAACAAGGCCCAAGCGGCCGAGCTCACCATGGCTCTTCAAGCTGCGAAGGAGGATCGGTTTAAGTCCTGGGCGGCTCGCGAGGAGATCAAGCAAGTCAGACAGATAGTGGCTGGTAAGCCTTTTCTTTTACAGAGTATATTCGGCGGTCAAAGATATGCTTTGCTAAATCAACTGTGCAGTGCTCCAGACACTTTTGTGGATCTCCCGAGGAGTGTTGCCGACGCCGCCGAGTATTTACGGGCCCAAGAAGGGAACGCGACGGAGAAGCTCTTATGGTCGCAGTACTTGGCGCCGGAGCGGCCAGCGCTGCTAAACAATTAGATGATACAGTTGGCAGAGCTGCATAGGATGTCCGGTTTACCAATGAAGGACATCATAGTCTGGCTATGGCCAGCCGGACCTATTCCGAGTAGCTACTTCGGTTTGGTCAAGCGTCTTGGTGACGCCTTGCCCCGAGTAGAGGTCGTGAAGCGCTCGGCGTGTATAGAAGGTGCGCGGATGGCCTTTGCCCATGTCAAGATGCACTGGGCCAAAATGAAGGCCGCCATCGTGGCCGTCGAGGGTCCGCCCGGGGGCAAGGACCACCGTACGCCGGAGCGTTACTTTGAGGACGTCTTCAAAGGTGCCCGCTTGATAGAGGGCCAGTGCTCAAAGAACATCATGTTCGAGTGAATGTGTCCGAACTGCCTGGATATTGTATGAACCAAAGCTTTGTAATATAAACCAAGGCCTTGTAATATATTGTATGCACTTATCGTAAAGTGTTATTCCTCCTGTGCGGCCGTATTTAATTCTTGAGAATTTACCAATTGTCAGCTTCAGCCCCCACGTAGATACTACGGGGGTGTTCGTAATAGCGTGTGACCACACTTGACCCAACGCCGTGGTCCGTACAGGAGGTGCCAGCGCGGCGAACCAGGCAATCTAACTATATGGTTTTATCATTCTCACTTAGCCATAGGAGTTTGATAATGGGACTGTAGGGTAGCCCCTAGTGCGTATGCGGCTATCGAACTTGGATGCCTTTTAAATGCTTGACTGGAAAAATCCAGCCCTTCGTGTAATACGAAAGAAATCGCTAGAGATTTAGTAAGTCATCGAATTGCTAACCAGCTCTCACCGCATCACGACAGTCAGTTTTTGGCTTTCTCTACTAAGGTGTTTGACCGGGCCAGCCAGAAACACAATCGCAGTAGTTCTCCCTTTGCTACCTTAGCCGAAAAAACGGAACATAAGGTAGCAAGCACAGGAGCCGGGCAACCCAACTATTAAGGATGGCAATTTTATCCATGGACATGGATATCCATGGATATCCGACCCGAATGGATAGGGTTTGGATATGCTTTTGTGTCCATGGGCGGCGCCCAAACCCGACCCGATTGTTCGTGGGTAGGGCATGGATATAATCTTGTACCCATGGATATACCCAAACCTGACCCGATAGTATGACTTAATGGGAAAAAATCTTCCATCCCTGCCCCACGTTCACATGTCCCACGACAATTTTACACTTTTTTATCTAAACCATGCATAAGAAATCACACAATCCCCATTGTAAATTTTATAAGTTGACAGTCAATCCCCTCTGTAACATACTCCAACACCCTTCCCTTATTTCTATCTCCTTCTTAAATGACTCGTCATTCTCATCTGTTAGAAAAATACTAAATGATCTTAGGTTGTTACTGGATGTTGATTTACCATAAGTGAAGCCTAGCCTGCCACGAGGTGAAGAATGGAAGAGTTTATGTTAATATTGTGTTAAGTTTTATTTACATGTCTCGAGAGGACCCAATGGATATCCAGTGGATATGGATATCCATCGGATTTGGACATGGACACATTTTTTCACCCATGGATTTTTTTCATGGGTGGGCGAAGACTGTCTTCATGGATATGGACATGGATTTGATATTGTTCAACCCGATCCAAACCCGACCCATTGCCATCCTTACCAACTATTGACCAAAGACGTGATTCAGAGCCGATGCATATAATGCAGTATTCGGGACGCTGAATTATACCCTGAGAGTGTTCGGACTTTCTATTATTGAGAATATGTATATGGCTCAAAATAGAGCCCCTGGCGATTTAAGTCGTACAAAGGTGTATATGCCAATTCAGACATAAAATGGAGAACAGATTAAGAAATAAGCCAATACCGAACAAGGTTGGGCGAAAATTGTTTCCATTATAGTCTGATTGGTACGTCAAAACGTATTTTTACAGAGGATGCTATAAGCGTCAGGGCCATTTTACATGCCGAGAACAAGGGAAAGTTGTATACATGTCTAAATTTCAAAAGATGATCTTGAAGATCTTTTGGACACTCTGCCACACGTCTGCGCCGCCTTTCCCTGTAGTATATGGTCCTTTGAGAGGATCAACAATCGAGTGTATATATGGGGCATGAAAAAGGACCCTAAGTACCATCGAAGAGTGGTGTAGGTTGTAAAGAACATGAAAAGGAAAAAAATAAGGAAAAAGATGGAAGAATATAAAGGTCTGGGTAGGGTCGAGCCGTGCCATTGACCGTGTTTTCCGTATGCCTCCGTCCGTGCACATGGTATATTTAGTGGGTAGTTATGTATGCGCAGTACATATGTCGCCATCCAGTTGGGGTTATGGCAGAGGCTGGATTGCTAATCTAGCTCTGGACCAGCCAGGCTGTCGTCTGTGGGGTAGACCGCACTTGTTTGATAGTGTCCGGGGGCTTGACTGTCGGGGTAATGTTCGGTTTGACAAGGCCACCCTGTGCTTCAGATGCGAGAGCCGCGGTATGCTCCTTAGTACGGAGGGAGCGCTCCATGTTCCCATTGACTGTAATAACGCCGCGAGGTCCAAGCATTTTGAGCTTTAGGTAAGCATAATGCGGGACCGCGTTGAACCGGGTGAAGGTGGTCCTTTCGAGCAGTGCGTGATAACCGCTACGAAAAGGGACGACGTCAAGATCAACTCTTCGCTTCGGAAGTTGTCCGGCGAACCGAAGACCACTTCCAATGTTACTGAGCCCGTGCAGTGGGCTTCAACGCCCAGTATGACTCCTTTGAAGGTGGTTTTGGTGGGCTTGATTCTTGACTGATCAATGCCCATTTTGCGGACAGTTTCCTGGTAAAGCAAGTTAAGACTGCTACTGTCGTTCATAAGGACGCGCGTGAGGTGGAATCCGTTGATAATTGGATCGAGGACCAATATTGTCGAGCCCCCGTGACGGATGCTGGTCGGATGGTCTCTGCAATCAGAAGTGATCGGACCGGCTGACCATGGGTTAAATTTTGGGGCGACTGGCTCTATGGCATAAATGTCCCATAGTGCGCACTTGCACTCCCTTTTGGGTATATGTGTAGCGTATATCATATTCACCATTTTTACCTCGGGGGGAAATTTCTTCTGTCCCCCTGTGTTCAATGGGCGAGGCTCTTCATCATCATCCTCGCTGGGGCAGCCCCTTCCCCTTATGTCCTGTGTTTAGATTGCCGGCTTTTTTAAAGATCCAACAATTCCTGTTGGTACGATTAGCAGGCTTATCAGGGGTGCCATGAATCTGGCAGGGCTGATCGAGTATTCTGTCCAAACTAGATGGACCATCCTTATTTCCTTTGAATGGCTTCTTCCGCTGACTGGGTTCGGAGCCACTGAATCCAGCGTTAACCATCGTGTCTTCAGTATCTTCGTTATTGCTTTGACGCTTGTGTCTGTTGCGTCGTGGCTTGCCATTGCCATCCCTGGCTTCGGAGGTGCCAGGGTCGCTGGTGTTGTTGCTTCTGCGAGCTAGCCAGCTATTCTCTCATGCGCAAAAGTGGGTCATAAGTGTGGTGAGGGCTGCCATGAACTTCGGTTTTTCTTGGCCGAGGTGTCGGGCGAGCCACTCATCTCGGACGTTGTGTTTAAAGGCCGCGAGGGCTTCGGCGTCCGGACAACCCACAATTTGGTTCTTTTTAATTAAGAACCCGGTCCATAGCTTCTGGGCTGATTCTCCGGGTTGCTGGACTATGTGACTAAGATCATCAGCGTCTGGAGGCCGAATATAGGTTCCTTGGAAGTTGTCTCTAAAGGCATCCTCCAAGTCTTCCTAGCTGCCAATAGAGTTTTCTGGGAGGCTATTTAACCAGTGCCATGCTGGTCCCTTTAATTTTAATAGGAGGTATTTGGTGGCATGGAGATCTGTTGGGTAACGTAGTAATTTCAAAAAAAAACCTACGCACATGCAAGATCATGGTGATGCATAGCAACGAGAGGGGAGAGTGTCGTCTACATACCTTCGTAGACCGTAAGCTGAAGTGTTATGACAAGGCGGTTGATGTAGTCGTACGTCTTCACGATCGACCGATCCTCGGTACCGAACGTACGGCACCTCCGCGTCCAGCACGCGTTCAGCTCGGTGACGTCCCGCGAACTCACGATCCAGTAGAGCTTCCGGGAAGAGCTTCCTCAGCACGACAGCGTGGTGACGGTGTTGATGAAGCTATCGACGCAGGGCTTCGCCTAAGCACCGCTAAGATATGACCGAGGTGGATTATGGTGGAGGGGGCACTGCACACGGCTAAAAGATCAATGATAAATTGTTGTGTCTATGAGGTGCCCCCTTCCCCCGTATATAAAGGAGCTAGGGGGGAGGCGGTCGGCCAAGGAGGAGGGCGCGCCAAGGGGGGAGTCCAACTCCCACCGGGAGTAGGACTCCTTCTTTCGTAGTAGGAGTAGGAAGGAGGGAGGGAAGGAGAGAGGAGGAAGGAAAGGGGGGCGCACCCCCCCCCTCCTTGTCCAATTCGGACTAGAGGGGGAGGGGGCACACAGCCAACGCTGGCCGCCCCTCCTCTTCTCCACTAAGGCCCAATAGGCCCAATATACTCCCCGGGGGGTTCCGGTAACCCCCCGGTACTCCGGTATATGTCTGAAACCTCCTGGAACACTTCCGGTGTCCGAACATAGTCGTACAATATATTGATTTTTACATCTCGACCATTTTGAGACTCCTCGTCATGTCCGTGATCATATCCGGGACTCCGATCTACCTTCGGTACATCAAAACACAAAAACTCATAATACCGATCGTCACAGAACTTTAAGCGTGCGGACCCTACGGGTTCGAGAACTATGTAGACATGACCGAGACACATCTTCAGTCAATAACCAATAGTGAAACCTGGATGCTCATATTGGTTCCTACATATTCTACGAAGATCTTTACCGGTCGAACCGCATAACAACATACGTTGTTCCCTTTGTCATCGGTATGTTACTTGCCCGAGATTTGATCGTCGGTATCTCAATACCTAGTTAAACCTCGTTACCGACAAGTCTCTTTACTCATTCCGTAATGCATCATCCCATAACTAACTCATTAGTCACATTGCTTGCAAGGCTTGTAGTGATGTGCATTACCGAGAGGGCCCAAAGATGCCTCTCCGACAATCGGAGTGACAAATCCTATTCTCGATCTATGTCAACACAACGAACACCATCGGAGACACCTGTAGAGCACCTTTATAATCACCCAGTTACGTTGTGACGTCTGGTAGCACACAAAGTGTTCTTCCGGTAATCGAGAGTTGCATAATCTCATAGTCATAGGAACATGTATAAGTCATGAAGAAAGCAATAGAGTAAACTAAACGATCAAGTGCTAAGCTAACGGAATGGGTCATGTCAATCACATCATTCTCCTAATGATGTGATCCCATTGATCAAATGAAAACTCATGTCTATGGCTAGGAAACTCAACCATCTTTGGTCAACGAGCTAGTCAAGTAGAGGCATACTAGTGACACTATGTTTGTCTATGTATTCACACGCGTATTATGTTTCCGGTTAATACAATTCTACCATGAATAATAAACATTTATCATGATATGAGGAAATAAATAATAACTTCATTATTGCCTCTAGGGCATATTTCCCTCAGTCTCCCACTTGCACTAGAGTCAATAATCTAGATTACACAGTAATGATTCTAAGACCCATGGAGTCTTGGTGCTGATCATGTTTAGCTCGTGGAAGAGACTTAGTCAACGGGTCTGCAACATTCAGATCCGTATGTATCTTGCAAATCTCTATGTCTCCCACTCGGACTTGATCCCGGATGGAATTGAAGCGTCTCTTGATGTGCTTGGTTCTTTTGTGAAATCTGGATTCCTTTGCCAAGGCAATTGCACCAGTATTGTCACAAAAGATTTTCATTGGACCCGATGCACTAGGTATGACACCTAGATCGGATATGAACTCCTTCATCTAGACTCCTTCATTTTCTGCTTCTGAAGCAGCTATGTACTTCGCTTCACACGTAGATCCCGCCTCGACGCTTTGTTTAGAACTGCTCCAACTTATAGCTCCACCGTTCAATATAAACACGTATCCGGTTTGCGATTTAGAATCATCCGGATTAGTATCACAGCTTACATCGACGTAACCATTTACGATGAGCTCTTTGTCACCTCCATAAATGAGAAACATATCCTTAGTCCTTTTCAGGAATTTCAGGATGTTCTTGACCGTTGTCTAGTGATCCACTCCTGGATTACTTTGGTACCTCCCTGCTAAACTAATAGCAAGGCACACATCAGGTCTGGTACACAACATTGCATACATGATAGAGCCTATGGCTGAAGCATAGGGAACACTTTTCATTTTCTCTCTATCTTCTGCAGTGGTCGGGCATTGAGTCTTACTCAACTTCATACCTTGTAACACAGGCAAGAACCCTTTCTTTGCTTGATCCATTTTGAACTTCTTCAAAACTTTATCAAGGTATGTGCTTTGTGAAAGTCCAATTAAGCCTCTTGGTCTATCTCTATAGATCTTGATGCCCAATATACAAGCAGCTTCTCCGAGGTCTTTCATTGAAAAAATCTTATTCAAGTATCCTTTTATGTTATCCAGAAAATCTATATCATTTCCAATCAACAATATGTCATCCACATATAATATTAGAAATGCTACAGAGCTCCCACTCACTTTCTTGTAAATACAGGCTTCTTCAAAAGTCTGTATAAAACCCTATGCTTTGATCACACTATCAAAACGTTTATTCCAACTCCAAGAGGCTTGCACCAATCCATAAATGGATCGCTGGAGCTTGCACACTTTGTCAGCACCCTTTGGATCGACAAAACCTTCTGGTTGCATCATATACAACTCTTCTTCCAGAAATCCATTCATGAATGCAGTTTTGACACCCATTTTCCAAATTTCATCATCATAAAATGCTGCAATTGCTAACATGATTCGGACAAACTTAAGCATCGCTACGGGTGAGAAAGTCTCATCATAGTCAACCGCTTGAACTTGTCGAGAACTTTTCGCAACAAGTCGAGCTTTGTAGACAGTAACATTACTGTTAGCGTCAGTCTTCTTCTTGAAGATCCATTTATTCTCGATGGCTTGACGATCATCGGGCAAGTCAACCAAAGTCCACACTTTGTTCTTGTACATGGATCCCATCTCAGATTTTATGGCCTCAAGCCATTTTCCGGAATCTGGGCTCACCATCGCTTCTTCATAGTTCGTAGGTTCGTCATGGTAAAGTAACATGACTTCCAGAACAGGATTACGGTACCACTCTGGTGCGGATCTTACTCTGGTTTACCTATGAGGTTTGGTAGTAACTTGATCTGAAGTTTCATGATCATCATCATTAGCTTCCTCACTAATTGGTGTAGGTGTCACAGGAACCGGTTTCTGTGATGAACTACTTTCCAATAAGGGAGCGGGTATAGTTACCTCATCAAGTTCTACTTTCCTCCCACTCACTTCTTACGAGAGAAACTCCTTCTCTAGAAAGGATCCATTTTTAGCAACAAATGTATTGCCTTCGGATTTGTGATAGAAGGTGTACCCAATAGTTTCCTTTGGGTATCCTATGAAGACACATTTCTCCGATTTGGGTTCGAGCTTATCATGTTGAAGCTTTTTCACATAAGCATCTCAGCCCCAAACTTTAAGAAATGACAACTTTGGTTTCTTGCCAAACCACAGTTCATAAGGCGTCGTCTCAACGGATTTCGATGGTGCCCTATTTAACATGAATGCAGCAGTCTCTAAAGCATAACCCCAAAACGATAGCGGTAAATATGTAGAAGACATCATAGATCGCACCATATCTAGTAAAGTACGATTACGACGTTCGGACACACCATTACGTTGTGGTGTTCTGGGTGGCGTGAGTTGTGAAACTATTCCGCATTGTTTCAAATGTAGAACAAACTCATAACTCAAATATTCTCCTCCACGATCAGATCGTAGAAACTTTATTTTCTTGTTACGATGATTTTCCACTTCACTTTGAAATTCTTTGAACTTTTCAAATGTTTCAGACTTATGTTTCATTAAGTAGATATACCCATATCTGCTCAAATCATCTGTGAAGGTGAGAAAATAACGATACCCACCGCGAGCCTCAATATTCATTGGACCACATACATCGGTATGTATGATTTCCAACAAATCTGTTGCTCGCTCCATAGTTCCGGAGAACTGTGTTTTAGTAATCTTGCCCATGAGGCATGGTTCGCAAGTACCAAGTGATTCATAATCAAGTGATTCCAAAAGTCCATCAAAATGGAGTTTCTTCATGCGCTTTACACCAATATGACCTAAACGACAGTGCCACAAATAAGTTGCACTATCATTATCAACTCTGCATCTTTTGGCTTCAACATTATGAATATGTGTATTACTACTATCAAGATTTAACACAAATAGACCACTCTTCAAGGGTGCATGACCATAAAAGATATTATTCATATAAATAGAACAACCATTATTCTTAGATTTAAATGAGTAACTGTCTTGCATCAAACAAGATCCAAATATAATGTTCATGCTTAACGCTGGCACCAAATAACAATTATTCAGGTCTAAAATTAACCCCGAAGGTAGATGTAGAGGTAGCGTGCCGACGGCGATCACGTCGACTTTGGAACCATTTCCCACACGCATCGTCACCTCGTCCTTAACCAATCTTCGCTCAATCCGTAGTCCCTGTTTCGAGTTGCAAATATTAGCAACAGAACCAGTATCAAATACCCAGGTGCTACTGCGAGCTCTAGTAAGGTACACATCAATAACATGTATATCACATATACCTTTGTTCACTTTGCCATCCTTCTTATCCGCCAAATACTTGGGGCAGTTCCACTTCCAGTGACTAGTCTGTTTGTAGTAGAAGCACTCAGTCTCAGGCTTAGGTCCAGACTTGGGTTTCTTCTCCTGAGCAGCAACTTGTTTGCCGTTCTTTTTGAAGTTCCCTTCTTCTTCCCTTTACCCTTTTTCTTGAAACTGGTGGTCTTGTTGACCATCAACACTTGATGCTCCTTCTTGATTTCTACCTCCGCAGCCTTTAGCGTTGCGAAGAGCTCGGGAATTGTCTTATCCATCGCTTGCATATTATAGTTCATCACGAAGCTCTTGTAGCTTGGTGGCAGTGATTGAAGAACTCTGTCAATGACACTATCAACAGGAAGATTAACTCCCAGTTGAGTCAAGTGATTATGGTACCCAGACATTCTGAGTATATGTTCACTGACAGTACAATACTCCTCCATCTTGCAGCTGTAGAACTTATTGGAGACTTCATATCTCTCAATCCGGGCATTTGCTTGAAATATTAACTTGAACTCCTGGACATCTCATATGCTCCATGACGTTCAAAACGCATAGAAGTCCCGGTTCTAAGCCGTAAAGCATGGCACACTGAACTATCGAGTAGTCATCAGCTTTGCTCTGCCAGATGTTCTTAACGCCATCAGCAGCATCTGCAGCAGGCCTGGCACCCAGCGGTGCTTCTAGGACGTAATTCTTCTGTGCAACAATGAGGATAATCCTCAAATTACGGACCCAGACCGTGTAATTGCTACCATCATCTTTCAACTTTGCTTTCTCAAGGAATGCATTAAAATTCAATGGAAAAACAGCACGGGCCATCTATCTACAACAACAGAGCCAAGCAAAATACTATCACGTACTAAGTTCATGATAAATTTAAGTTCAATTAATCATATTACTTAAGAACTCCCACTTAGATAGATATCCCTCTAATCAGCTAAGTGATCACGTGATCCAAATCAACTAAACCATAATCGATCATCACGCGAAATGGAGTAGTTTTCAATGGTGAACATCACTATGTTGATCATATCTACTATGTAATTCACGCTCGACCTTTCGGTCTCAGTGTTCCGAGGCCATATCTGCATATGCTAGGCTCGTCAAGTTTAACTCGAGTATTCTGCGTGTGCAAAACTGGCTTGCACCTGTTGTATAAGAACGTTGAGCTTATCACACCCGATCATCACGTGGTGTCTCGGCACGATGATCTTTTGCAACGGTGCATACTCAGGGAGAACACTTGTACCTTGAAATTTTTAGTGAGAGATCATCTTATAATGCTACCGTCAATCAAAGCAGAATAAGATGCATAAAGGATAAACATCACATGCAATCAATATAAGTGATATGATATGGCCATCATCATCTTGTGCCTTTTGATCTCCATCTCCAAAGCACCGTCATGATCACCATCGTCACCGGCGCGACACCTTGATTTCCACTGTAGCATCGTTGTCGTCTCGCCAACTATTGCTTCTACGACTATCGCTACCGCTTAGTGATAAAGTAAAGCAATTACATGGCTATTGCATTTCATACAATAAAGCGACAACCATATGGCTCCTGCCAGTTGCCGATAACTCTGTTACAAAACATGATCATCTCATAAAATAAAATATAGCATCATGCCTTGACCATATCACATCACAACATGCCCTGCAAAAACAAGTTAGACGTCCTCTACTTTGTTGTTGCAAGTTTTACATGGCTGCTACGGGCTGAGAAAGAACCGTTCTTACCTACCCATCAAAACCACAACGATAGGTCGTCAAGTTAGTGATGTTTTAACCTTCAACAAGGACCGGGCGCAATCACACTCGGTTCAACTAAAGTTGGAAAAACTGACACCCAACAGCCACCTGTGTGCAAAGCACGTCGGTAGAACCAGTCTCGCGTAAGCGTACGTGTAATGTCGGTCCGGGCCGCTTCATCCAACAATACCGCCGAACCAAAGTATGACATGCTGGTAAGCAGTATGACTTATATCGCCCACAACTCACTTGTGTTCTACTCGTGCATATGACATCTACGCATAAACCTGGCTCGGATGCCACTGTTGGCTAACGTAGTAATTTCAAAACAATTCCTACGCACACGCAAGATCATGGTGATGCATAGCAACGAGAGGGGAGAGTGTTGTCTACATACCCTCATAGACCATAAGCGGAAGCGCTATGACAACGTGGTTGATGTAGTCGTATGTCTTCATGATCGACCGATCCTCAGTACCGAACGTATGGCACCTCCGCGTTCAGCACATGTTCAGCTCGGTGATGTCCCGCGAACTCACGATCCAGTAGAGATTCCGAGAAGAGCTTCGTCAGCACGACGGCATGGTGACGGTGTTGATGAAGCTACCGACGCAGGGCTTCGCCTAAGCACCGCTACGATATGACCGAGGTGGATTATGGTGGAGGGGGGCACCACACACGGCTAAAAGATCAATGATCAATTGTTGTGTCTATGAGGTGCCCCCTGCCCCCGTATATAAAGGAGCTAGGGGGGAGGCGGCCGGCCAAGGAGGAGGGCGTGCCAAGGGGGGAGTCCTACTCCCACCGGGAGTAGGACTCCTTCTTTCCTAGTAGGAGTAGGAGAAGGGGGGAGGGAAGGAGAGAGGAGGAAGGAAAGGGGGGCGCACCCCCCCCCCTCCTTGTCCAATTCGGACTAGAGGGGAAGGGGCGTGCAGCCTGCCCTGGCCGCCCCTCCTCTTCTCCACTAAGGCCCAATAGGCCCAATATACTCCCCGAGGGGTTCCGGTAACCCCCCCGGTACTCCGGTATATGTCTGAAACCTCCCGGAACACTTCCGGTGTCCGAACATAGTCGTACAATATATTGATTTTTACATCTCGACCATTTCGAGACTCCTCGTCATGTCCGTGATCATATCCAGGACTCCGAACTACCTTCGGTACATCAAAACACAAAAACTCATAATACCAATCGTCACAGAACTTTAAGCGTGCGGACCCTACGGGTTCGAGAACTATGTAGACATGACCGAGACACGTCTCCGGTCAATAAACAATAGCGAAACCTGGATGCTCATATTGGTTCCTACATATTCTATGAAGATCTTTATCGATCAAACTGTATAACAACATACATTGCTCCCTTTGTCATCGATATGTTACTTGCCCGAGATTCGATCGGCGGTATCTCAATACCTAGTTCAATCTTGTTACCGGCAAGTCTCTTTACTCATTCTGTAATGCATCATCCCATAACTAACTCATTAGTCACACTGCTTGCAAGGCTTGTAGTGATGTGCATTACCGAGAGGGCCCAAAGATACCTCTCGGACAATCAAAGTGACAAATCCTATTCTCAATATATGTCAACTCAACGAACACCATCAGAGACACCTGTAGAGCACCTTTATAATCACCCAGTTATGTTATGACATTTGGTAGCACACAAAGTGTTCTTCCGGTAATCGGGAGTTGCATAATCTCGTAGTCATAGGAACATGTATAAGTCATGAAGAAAGCAATAGGAGTAAACTAAACGATCAAGTGCTAAGCTCACGGAATGGGTCATGTCAATCACATCATTCTCCTAATGATGTGATCCCATTGACCAAATGAAAACTCATGTCTATGGCTAGGAAACTCAGCCATCTTTGATCAATGAGCTAGTCAAGTAGAGGCATACTAGTCACACTATGTTTGTCTAGGTATTCACACATGTATTATGTTTCCGGTTAATACAATTCTAGCATGAATAATAAACATTTATCATGATATGAGGAAATAAATAATAACTTTATTATTGCCTCTAGGGCATATTTCCTTCAAGATCATCACCGCGGGCCATGTGAATATGGAGAAGAAAATCTTCGATCCAAAATGCGGGATCTGTAGTACCATCATATGATTCGATGTTCATGGGTTTAAACCCTTCAGGGAACTGGTGCTCCATCACCTCATCGGTGAAGCATAAGGGGTGTGCGGTGCCTCTATATCGGGAGATGTCGCGGCGCAGTTCGGATGAAGTCTGAATGCGGTTTTCGGCCCGGGTGTGGTCGTGCCAGTCGCGCCAGGTCTGATGGTCGTCCTCTCGTGCTGGAGCATGCCCCCTTGACCCATAGATTGATCTTGTCTGACCGGCTCTATTGTCCAGGTCCTTTCGTAGGTCATAGGTATAGCCCGGGGCCACTGCCTCCCTGCCTCGACGGCGGGGTGGCGCAGGCTGGTGTTCGGCGTAAGTGGACGGTCTGTCCCGTCCATGCGGTGGTCGGTCAGGTTCGTCAGCAGGTTTATACTTTGGTGGTATTGGCGCAAGGGCCTCGTCGTCGAATTGTGGTAGCAGCTTGCGCCTCGGGTAGCTCTTTGTTGGGCGCTCGAGGCTGTATTCCTCGGCTGCCAAAACTTTAGTCCATCTGTCATTGAGCGTATCCTGATCGGCTTGGAGTTGTTGTTGCTTCTTTTTTAGTCTTCTCACAGTGGCGATTAGCCAGCGCTTAAAGCGCTCTTGTTCGAGGGGTTCCTCTAGCACGATGAAGTCTTCGTCACCGAGGCTCACATTCTCTCCGGAGATCGGTAGGTAGTTACTATCCTCCGGGTCTTCGTTCCCGACAGGATCGTCAGGGTTAACTTGCCCATCCTCCCAATCAACATGTTCGGATGTTGACTCGCAGGGGCTTTGGGGTCTTCGGCATTCTCCAGAGTGTTATTGTCTTCGGTGTCGGTATTGCTATCTTTTTCGCAACGCGATTTTGAGCGGCGCCGCTGATGTCGACGCTTTGGAGGTGCTTCAGCAGGCTTGTCCTCAACCGTATCCTTCTTGCCGTCGTCGTCATCCTCTTTGGGTGTGTCTACCATGTACACATCGTATGTGGAGGTTGCCATCCAACGTCCGGTAAACGGGGGGTCTTGGCCTTGTTCGTCTCTGGCATCGTTGTCCATGCCGTCGATGTCTTCGGAGGTTTAATCCAGCATGTCGGTTAAGTATTCGACAATGGCTATGAAGTGGGTGGTGGGTGGGATGTAAAATTCCCCACTCTGAACCCCTAGTCCGGGCTGGGCGTAATTTGGAAGCGATTCCTCTGTAATGGCGAGGGATCGCATTAAGTCTAGAGCATCGTTTAGGAGCGAGGTTTGGACAGGGAAGCGAGAGTTCATGGGGGCAGCAGGGGTGAGAGCCTCCTGGCCACGCTCGCTTGATGCGGACCTCGAGAATTAAGATCTGGAGTTCGAGGGGGAGTCCGGCACTTTAGCGACAAGGGGAGCCCGGTTCGTCTTCATGTTTGCCGATGGTGCGGTCCCCTCCAGATCTCCGATAGCAAGTTCCATAATTGCAGGGTGTCTGGCGGGCTCTAAGCTCCCGTCTTCGGACCTGGTAGCCTGCTCTGGATCTAAGGCCAGAGCGGCGGTCGGGGCGCGAACCCTTTGAAGATCAAGTCTCCTCGGAGATCAGCGATGTAGTTCAGATTTTTGAAACTGATTTGATGACCAGGGACGTAGCTATCGATCTGCTCAAGATGGCCAGTTGAGTTGGCACGCAGTGCGAAGCCGCCGAATACAAAATTTTGGCCAGGGAGAAAAGTCTCCCCGGAGACGGCATCGTTGTAGATGATAGAACGATCCATCGAACCTTCTGTCGACAGCACAGAGGAACTCTTAATGAAAGCACCAATTTCGGTGTCAAAACCGGCCGATCTCGGGTAGGGGGTCCCGAACTGTGCGTCTGAGGATAGAAGGTAACAGGAGGCAGGCGACATGATGTTTACCCAGGTTCGGGCCCTCTTGATGGAGATAATACCCTACTTCCTGCTTGATTGACTTTGATGAGTATAGGGGTTACAAGAGTTGATCTACCTCGAGATCGTAATGGCTAAACTCTAGATGTCTAGCCTATCTGATTATGATTGCCTCTATGGACTAAACCCTCCGGTTTATATAGACACCGAAGGGATCTAGGGTTGTACAGAGTCGGTTTACAGAGAAAGGAATCTTCACATCCAAACGCCAAGCTTGCCATCCACGTAAAGGAGAGTCCCATCCGGACACGGGGGAAGGCCTTCGATCTTGTATCTTCTTGGCCCATCAGTCCGGCCCATATCACATAGCCCGGACGCCCGGGGACCCCCTAATCCGGGACTCCCTCACCAGGATCCCTGTCGGTGTCAAAACCGACGGATCTCGGGTAGGGGGTCCCGAACTGTGCGTCTAGGCCGGATGGTAACAGGAGACAGGGGACACTTTGTTTTACCCAGGTTCGGGCCCTCTTGATGGAGGTAATACCCTACTCCTGCTTGATTAATATTGATGATATGGGTAGTACAAGAGTAGATCTACCACGAGATCAAGGAGGCTAAACCCTAGAAGCTAGCCTATGGTATGATTGTTGTGTATGGAGTTGATTGCCTACGGACTACAACCCTCCGGTTTATATAGACACCGGATAGGGTTAGGGTTACACAGAGTCGGTTACAATGGTAGGAGATCTTGAATATCCGCATCGCCAAGCTTGCCTTCCACGCCAAGGAAAGTCCCATCCGGACACGGGACGAAGTCTTCAATCTTGTATCTTCATAGTCCAGGAGTCCGGCCGAAGGTATAGTCCGGCTACCCGAACACCCCCTAATCCAGGACTCCCTCAGTAGCCCCCGAACCAGGCTTCAATGATGATAAGTCCGGCGCGCAGATTGTTCGGCATTGCAAGGTGGGTTCCTCTCCAAATCTTGTGTACCTGTAGGAATAATGTCTGATTTTTGTAATGTAGTGCTCCTCGGCTTCCATATCCAATAATGGCCGTCTTCCACGTGTTCAAACAAATGCGAAAAGCCGAGGCGTTTTTACATCCACACCCCTAGACGTATAAATGATCCGCCTATTTAACGGGATGGGGATTTAGGTCCAAACCACATCTTCTCCTTTCCGCGAGTTATCATCAGAGCGCTTCCAGCAAAGGTCCATTCCATCATGACCAGCCGTCACAGGTCCTCCCCTCGCCCCTCCGGTCCCAAACCCGGGGACTGGGAGAGTTGCACCATCCCGCACAGCAAGTTAGCGTCGCTCCAGGGCAAGGGATTCCTCCCTCAGGCATGTATGGTCCCGGTCCGAGCCGGTCTCGCCACCTATAATGGCGGAAAACAAGCGGAGAGCACCCCCAATCCTTCTAAAGGAGAGCGGGTGTGCCTTGTCCCTTATCTAATGAGGGGACTGGGATTTCCAATTCACCCATTTCTCCGCGGGCTTCTGGAGTTCTACGGCCTCCAGCTGCACAATCTCACGCCCGCCTTTGTATTACACATTGCGGGTTTCGTCGCCCTTTGCGAGCTATTTTTAGGCGTTGAGGCTCATTTCACGCTGTGGAAGAGGTTATTCTGCCTGGTGCCCCGTTCTGAAAAGGGGTCTATATATCAAGTGGGCGAAGCTGAAGTATGGCGCATCGCCGGGACCGGATACCTATTCGGAACCCCAAAGAAGGCGTCCGAGGACTGGCCTTCGGAATGGTTTTACATAGATGATGTCCCGCTACCGGACCCTATCCAGGCCAGTCTCCCTGAGTTCAACAGTGCTCCATTGAAGAAACGCTTGAGCTGGCGCCCGCGGAGCTCTCACAGAGAAAGTGACAGAGACATCCTTTACCTGATGGGCCGGATAAGACTGTTGGCTCATTCCGGACTAACCATGATTGGAGTCATGGCCGCATGCATTATGCGGGGGGTGCAGCCGCTTCAATATAGAGGCCACCCCATGTGGGATTTCAACGGGGAGGATGACGCCACACATTACGGTCGTAAGGGGCCGGACTCATCCGCCGCCTTAGTAGAGATCTTATCCTCTTTGTATAAGGGAGAAAAGGAGGAATTCCTCTGCGTCAATCCGCAGGCCGGATTCAGTATGTACGATCCTCCAAGTTGGGTAAGTGAACAATTGCACTTGCCCGTTTGTTTTATACTCCCATGGTTAGATAGGTAGTCTAACGACTTCAATGCAGGAACTGCGACAGGAGGTGAAGGACATAAGCAGCCGCCCTCCACAGCCCGAGGACCCAGAACGGTCCCTCAATCCGGACTCCAAAGAGGATCCGGACATATCGGTGGATCTTATCGACGGGGTGTTCCATCAGCTAAGCAAGGACAATACCTTGGTAGCCATCATGGCTGATTACCCAGGGTTAATTCTGGCCTCCCAGGTGACAGAAATCGGAGTCTCATTCCCTTGAGAGAGATTGCACTCTCGCGTATTCCGGTGTTTCTGACGACAACCGTGTTTTGCAGGGGAGTTTTCCGAGGCAGGAGGCCGAACCTGCGGCGGCTAGCCAACGAGGGGCCGCCAGGCCCTGCGGGGCAAAAAGGAGTGAAGTCCCAACTGAGATGCCGGTGCAAAGGTATAGCGCACCCTCTGTTTTCCTGATGTTATTTTGTCAGGGCATATTAACGTTTGTGCTATCTTCAGAACAAAGAGACCTCGCCGGACTACATCCGGAGAGGTTGCCAATCGCGCCTCCACTAGCCAGGCTCCAACGGCTGGCCAAGAAGCAGAGGCGAGCACAAGGCGCATACCGGACGCTCCTCCGACAGAGGATGAGGACAGGCTGTCTGCCACAAATTCTGAAGTGGAGAGTGCCATGAACCACAGGCGTCGCCGGACAGTTCTACACGATGCTTGTTTCTCCCAAGAGGCTTTAGATGCCTTTAATTCGGGAGATGCGCACCTCCGTGCCGCTCAAAATGGTTTAGCCAGAGCCACGGAGCAGTATGTGAAAGACATACGGGTAAGAAAATTTTGGTCAAATATATATATACCAGTAGCCCCCGAGACTTGAAACAGTTAGAGCAACTGATTTAAGGATCTTTTAATATGCAGGTTCTTACAAAGAAGAATATTGTACTGTCCCAGGAGCTGGAAAAGTGCAAGGCCCAACTAGAGGCCGCACTAGCCGCAGCAGGGGAGTCCAGAGAGACCCCCTCGGGTAAGATACACTTCGAAAGATTAGTATTGTGTGGTGTGAGTGTAAATCTGACAAATCATATTGCAGATGGCGTCGGACTCGATCCGGACGAACAACAACTCTTACGCCAGCTAAAGGCCGGTGAGAGTATGTTGACAAGGGTGAGGCGAGAGAAGAATGATCTTCAGGATGCCAACACCAAGCTGGACGTCGAACTTAAAGATGTTCATGGCCAGCTATCGGACTCCACGAAGGAGAATCAGCGGCTTCGACGCGACATTTTTAGTAAGTGCTTGAACGAACTTTGAAAAAAGAGTTCGGCGAGGAAGTCGACTAACAGAGTAATGTTTGTAGGTATGCTCACAGGTCGTCCTGAAGAGGAGATGTCTGGTTCTACGAGTGACCTTCTTCCCGAACTCACGCAGCTGCACGAGCGAATTCGGCAGGCGATGCGAGGTGTTACCCAAGCCTTATGGCCTGCCCACTCCGTGCCCGAGGGCCTTGGAGAGCTTGCGGAGAAGCTGAAGGGAGCTCGGCGGCGCTTCCGGTTATGGAAGATATCGGCCTGTCGACAAGGCGCTAGGGAAGCCTGGGCCATGGTGAAGACCCGTTTTACAAAGTCTGACCCAAACCACATGGCCGAGGTCGGACCAGTGGGGCCTGACGGGAAGGAGATCCCGGTGAGCTTAGTATACGGCCAAGTAGAGTTGGCCGCAAAGTATTCCCAGCAAGACTATAAATTAGACAGCCTGTTAGATGGTATAGAAGAGGAATACAATCAGTCAAAATGACTATGTAATTTTGAATTGTCATGTGTAATGCCTTCTAGCCGGATTGTAGATCGTTTGTCGTTGCCGACCTTTTCGCTTCAACCTCGGGACCTGACGGTCCGGAGTGTGTCCGAATACCATAGCAGTTATATAAGAACCGTGGTATGCATGGAGACCAGGCGTAGGGGTCATTAGTGCTTTATCAGACAAGTGCCCAACTAGTAATGTTATATTACATGGTTAGTAATAAACATCTTCCAGAGAGAATAGTTCTGTTAGGAGTTCCTTTCACTGGGAGGCATGCCCTAAAGTGCATGTCCGGACTGCGTAAAGACGCAGAAAAAAGCATCTGGGGGCGCATATATATAAAAAAGAAAAAAAGATCATCTTTTGTCTCACCGACCGAATATTCCCTTAAGAACGCTAGCTTTCGGCTTCACCCAGTCTGAGGTACACATCCGGCTGACCCGGCAGTAACAATCGCAGAGGTGCTCCCTTTACCACCTAGCCGAACAATCGGGAACGTAGGGGTAAGCACAGGAGCCAGGCAACCCAGCTTGGCCAAAACTTAAGTCATATCGATGCATATAATGGTGAAGAAAAAGGTACATGCGGAAGTTTGACGCATGTGTTGGGCGTGAAGCCCGTATAAATAAGCTTCTGTTAAAGAAGCCCCCAGGTTTAATGAACGCGAGTGGCGCGTCACTAGATAAGCCTTTAAGGGCTATAAAAGAAAAGAGGGGAAGGAGAGAAATGTACGACAGAAAAATGCAAAAAATGGACAGAGGAAGGAGACGAACATAGAGTCCGGCGCTAGGCATAGAATCTTCGGAGACGGGCGGCGTTCCACGGGTTCGGTTCGAGTCGGTTATCCGACTCATCTCGCAGGCGGTACGCCCCGCCAGTCAGGACTTGGTCGATTATGAATGGACCTTCCCACTTGGGCTTTAGTTTGTCCTTTTTCTTATCCGGCAGGCGTAGAACTAGTTCGCCAACATTGTAATTTTTGGCCCGTACTTCTCTGCTTTGATATCTTCGGGCCTGCTGTTGATAAAATGTGGAACGGGCTTTTGCCACGTCGCGCTCCTCCTAGCGTCCAAGTTGTCCTGCCGATCGAGCTCGGCTTCTTTTTCTTTGTACATGCGCACTCTAGGTGAGTCATGAATTATGTCGCAGGGCAGAACTGCCTCTGTGCCGTACACCATAAAAAATGGTGTGTATCCGGTGGTGCGATTTGGCGTGGTCCGCAGCCCCCATAGCACGGAGCCGAGCTCCTCTACCCAGTGCGTGTTAGATTCCTTGAGGGACCGCACCAGTCTGGGTTTAATGCCGCTCATTATAAGACCATTTGCACGTTCAACCTGGCCGTTGGTTTGTGGGTGATAGACGGAAGCATAATCGAGCTTGATGCCCATGTTTTTACCTCGTCGGCGGTAAAGTTTGTACCGTTATCGGTTATGATGCTGTGGGGGACGCCATAACGGTGTACAACCCCGGATATGAAGTCTATCACAGGTCCGGATTCGGCCATTTTAACAGGCTTGGCTTCTATCCATTTGGTGAATTTGTCCACCATGACCAGTAAGTATTTTTTCCTATCGGTCCCACCTTTAAGGGGTCCGACCATGTCCAGCCCCCAGACCGCAAAAGGCTAGGTGATGGGTATAGTTTGGAGTGCGGTGGGTGGCATATGGCTTTGGTTGGCAAAAAGTTGGCAACCAGCGCATCGTTGGACTAAGTCTTGAGCGTCTGCCCGGGCCGTCGGCCAATAAAAGCATGTACGGAAAGCCTTGCTAACAAGGGACCGAGCAGCGGCGTGGTGACCACCGAGTCCGGCATGAATTTCAGCCAGAAGGTTCCGCCCTTCCTCTTCGGAGATGCACCTTTGAAGGACTCCGGTAGTGCTTTTCTTATAAAGCTCTCCCTCATGGACTCTATAGGCTTTAGATCGCCGCACTATGCAGCGGGCCTCGTTTTGGTCCTCCGGGAGTTCCTGCCTAGTAAGGTAGGCTAGGAATGGTTCTGTCCACGGGGCGATGACCGCCATTACTATGTGGGTTGAAGGTGTAATTTCATTGGTAGAACCTCCAATTGTGTCAGATTGTTCGGCGTCGAGTGGTGCGGCTGGGTCTGGGCTGTTATTTACGGGTTCCCCCTCCCATATTACGGATGGCTTGAACAATCTTTCCAAAAAGATGTTGGGGGGGACTGCATCGCATTTTTCTCTGATGCGTGCCAAGACGTCCGCTGCTTGATTGTTTTCTCGGGCTATATGGTGAAACTCCAGCCCTTCAACCGAGCTGACATTTTTAGGACGGCGTTGTGGTAAGCTGCCATTTTTGGGTCCTTGGCGTCGAAGTCTCCATTTATTTGGGATATCGCGAGGTTTGAATCCCCGCGTACCTCTAGGCGCCGGATACCCATGGATACTGCTATTCGGAGACCATGTAGGAGGGCCTCATATTCGGCTGCATTGTTGGAATCCATGTACATGATCTGGAGCACATATTGGACTGTGTCTCCTATGGGGGACGTCAGCACGACGCCAGCCCCCAATCCGGCCCACATTTTGGAGCCGTCGAAATGCATAATCCAGTTTGAATATGTGCCGTACTCTTTAAGGAGCTCGGCCTCCGTCCATTCTACGACGAAGTCGGCCAAAACTTGCGATTTAATAGCTCGCCGTGGCTTATAGGTTATATCGAACAGGATAAGCTCGATGGCCCATTTTGCAATCCGGCCCGTTGCGTCGCGGTTGTTGATAATATCGTTGAGTGGTACTTCCGAGGCTACTGTTATGGAACACTCTTGAAAGTAGTGTCGTAGCTTCCGGGATGCCATGAATACCGCGTATGCAATCTTTTGATAATGCGGGTACCGTGATTTGCATGGAGTGAGGACAGTTGATACGTAGTAGACCGGCCTTTGAAGGGGGAATTTGTGTCCGTCCGTTTCCCGCTCGACAACGAGTACTGCGCTGACAACTTGATGTGTTGCTGCAATGTACAATAACATTGGTTCGCCGGTGTTCGGCACGGCCAGGACTGGGTTTGTTGCCAATATGGCTTTTATTTCATCAAGTCCGGCCGTGGCGGCCTCCGTCCACTCGAAGTGTTCGGTGCGCCGAAGGAGGCGATAGAGGGGTAGTGCCTTTTCTCCCAAGCGAGAGATGAAGCGGCTTAAAGCCACCACGCATCCGGTTAACTTTTGTATTTGTTTGAGGTCCTTTGGGATATCCAATTGTGACAAAGCTCGGATCTTGGCTGGATTTGCTTCAATTCCTCTACCGGATACAATGAAGCCCAAGAGCTTTCCAGGTGGAACACCGAAGACGCATTTTTCCGGATTGAGCTTGATGTCATATTTTCGGAGGTTATCGAATGTAAGCCTCAAGACGTCTATTAGAGATTCGACATGTCTTGATTTGATGACCACATCATCCACATACGCCTCCATTGTTTTGCCGATCTGATTTTCCAGACATGTCTGGATCATGCGCTGATATGTTGCGCCGGCGTTTTTCAGCCCGAAGGGCATTGTGTTGAAGCAGAATGGGCCGTATGGTGTGATGAATGCTGTTGCAGCTTGGTCTGATTCTGCCATCTTGATTTGATGGTAACCGGAGTATGCGTCGAGGAAACACAACGATTCGTGTCCTGCGGTGGCATCGATAATTTGATCGATACGGGGGAGGGGGAAGGGATCCTTTGGGCAAGCCTTGTTAAGGTCTTTAAAATCGACACACAGGCGCCAGGATTTGTCCTTCTTTGGTACCATCACCAAGTTTGCTAGCCAGTCCGGATGTTTTATGTCTCTAATGAATCCGGCCTCCAATAGCTTGGCTACCTCCTCTCCCATAACCTGTCTCTTGGGTTCGGAAAACGCCGAAGGGCTTGTTTGACAGGTTTAAATCCTTTTAGGATATTTAAGCTGTGTTCGGCCAGCTTGCGTGGGATTCCTGGCATGTCTGAAGGGTGCCAGGCGAAAATGTCCCAGTTCTCTCGTAGGAACTCTCGCAGTGCGGCGTCGACATCAGGGCTCAGTCGTGCCCCGATGGAAGCTGTTTTATTGGGGTCCGTTGGATGGACCTGGAATTTGACTATTTCGTCAGCTGGCTTGAAGGATGTGGATTTGGATCTCTTATCGAGTATCACATCATCCCTGTTAACCGTGGAGCACAGCACAGTCAGTTCCTCGGCCGCTAGGGCTTCGAATAGTGCCTCAAGGGCTAATGCGGCCGTCTTGTTTTCGGCGCGGAGTGCGACATCCGGATCACTAGCTAGAGTGATAATTCCGTTCGGCCCGGGCAACTTAAGCTTCATGTACCCGTAATGGGGTATTGCTTGGAAGATTGTGAATGCTTCCTGTCCCAGTAAATCGTGATGTCCGCTCTTAAACGGGGCCACTTGAAACGTGACTTCTTCGGACCTGTAATTATCCGGCGTGCCGAACACCACATCTAGTGTGATTTTTCCTGTGCAGCGCGCTTCCCGACTGGGGATTATTCCTCTAAAGGTTGTGCTGCTTCGCTCGACGCGGCTCCAGTCTATTTCCATTTTTTGAAGGGTTTCCTCATAAATGAGGTTCAGTCCGCTGCCTCCATCCATGAGCACCTTGGTGAGGCGAAAGCCGTCCACTATGGGACCGAGGACCAATGCGGCTGGTGCTCAGGCTGTTCGGAATTTCGGTTCATCACTTGCGTTGAAGGTAATAGCAGTGTCGCTCCATGGATTTGTTGCGACTTGATAGACTTCGGCGAGGCTGCGGAGTGTTCTTTTTCGCACATTGTTTGATGCGAAAGTCTCGAAGACTGTGAGAACAGTACTGGTGTCCTCGGGCTGGCTTTCTGTGGCCTCCAGTTTTAAGAGGTCCTCGCCAATTTTGGCCACCTGCCGGAGTATCCAACACGCTTTAAGGCTGTGAGTTGGTGTGGCGTCCTCTGTACTGTGAATTCTATAGGGTCCATCAAGCCACCTTTCCAGTACGGTTCCATGCCCTATAGAGGGTTTTGGCTTTTTCATGTTTATCCCGGGTGTCCTATGATGATGCACCCTCTTAGTTCGGACGGGATTACTCTTCAAGGCCGGATTATCCCAAAATTTTATTTCGGTTTTCCAGGCGCTTTCCATTGCACAATATTTTTGTACTATGGACGCCAAGTCAGCGACGCGTGTAATATCACGACGACTTACGGCGTTAAGGATTCCCTCGTCCGTGCAATTACTGCAGAAAATTGAGATTGCGTCTTCCTCGCGGCAATCCTTTATCCTGTTCATAACCAGGAGGAATCTGGCCCAGTAATGATGTACTGTTTCCTCAGGCTTCTGCCTGATTTGGGAGAGATCTCTTATGTTCGGGTGGGCGGGTGTCGTTGAATCTGAAACCTTACCCAATCCAAGATTCGGAGGCCGAAGAGTTTCCGAACTCTGAAGTTCGGATTCTTGGATGTTGTCCAACGAATCTAGCCCGTTGCTTGATTCTAAGCTCGGGTCTTGAGTTACATCCTCCCCTCCGCGGGTATCTGTCTTGGAGGAGTCGGGAATTCAGACGTAGCTAGTCCTTAAAATAGATGAAGGGTCGCCGCACTGCGCCTCTACCATGGCAACGTGGTGGGTGACTTGAGGAGAGTTAATTTCTCTTAGATCGAGTTTAAGCCCAACCTGGTCGTAATCTGTAGCGACCCCCAGGGCGGCGATGCGATCCAAGAGCTCGTTTACGGAAGAGAGCTCCATTGGATCTAGTTGCTCGACGAGCTCCGAGCTGACGTGTAGGTTGCTTTTGATGACCCGAGAGGTCATCGTCGGCGCAACAGTCGAACAAGCGGTCATGAGGAAACCACCTAGCCAGAGGGTTTGGCCGACAGCCAAGGCTCCCTTAGCAACGGCGCCGTCTCTAAAGACGGGAGAAGGCATCCTTCCTGATTGTGACGGCACAGAGGAACTCTCAATGAAAGCACCAATGTCGGTGTCAAAACCGGTGGATCTCGGGTAGGGGGTCCCGAACTGTGCGTCTAGGCCGGATGGTAACAGGAGACAGGGGACACTTTGTTTTACCCAGGTTCGGGCCCTCTTGATGGAGGTAATACCCTACTCCTGCTTGATTAATATTGATGATATGGGTAGTACAAGAGTAGATCTACCATGAGATCAAGGAGGCTAAACCCTAGAAGCTAGCCTATGGTATGATTGTTGTGTATGGAGTTGATTGCCTACGGACTACAACCCTCCGGTTTATATAGACACCGGATAGGGTTAGGGTTACACAGAGTCGGTTACAATGGTAGGAGATCTTGAATATCCGCATTGCCAAGCTTTCCTTCCACGCCAAGGAAAGTCCCATCCAAACACGGGACGAAGTCTTCAATCTTGTATCTTCATAGTCCAAGAGTCCGGCCGAAGGTATAGTCCGGCTACCCGAACACCCCCTAATCCAGGACTCCCTCAATCCCCTCTTGAGTCTGTAGCACTAGGTGATCACGGTCAATCCCTAGGATCCCCCCTTGAGTCTGTAGAACTGGGTGATCACTAGTCAATCCCTAGGATCCCCTCTTGAGTCTGTAGAACTGTGTGATCACTAGTCAATCTCTAGGATCCCCTCTTCTTGCAAGCAGTCCACCTAGAGGTGTATTGAAATCTTGAAGTCTTGTAGTCTTGAGGTTGATCCAGATATTATTATCACACTCACATCTCACATGAAACACTCATACCAATCCTCGTCTACTGAAGCATAGCTAAACTAACTTAACAACAATTCCCGGGGCTTGGTGACAAGGGTACGGGTTCCTACCTCATGATTCTACTGAAGCTACAAGTTTCGATATTCCTATCGGATGCAAGAGTAAAAATGGCACTAATGCAATAAAATCATATGTATTCAAAATATGATCAAAGTGAACTTGCCTGTTATAGTTGATGAAGTTTTATCGCTCTCAGAAATGTCCTGATAGTACTATTCATCGCTCTTCAGGAGATCTATATTAATCACATAAGTGTACCCATATAAGCATTCACTCTAGCAATCAAAAGAAATATACAAGTAAAGCAAAAGTGAAATCCAAAATAAACACAAAGATCAAATTAAAGGAATCTCTAAAAAACACTTTGGAAAACTCCACTGGTTGTAAAACAAAATAGAAATAGTGTTATGTAAATAAGTTCTTAACAGAAGAAAAAAAATTAATTTTTATTAAATTAACAGAAAGAATTTTACTCTTAAGTTTTCTTAGGAAAAAAGAATATATTCAAAGGCTATTATACAATTCTAGTTATGATCAAAACAATATTTACTTAGAATTAAACCAAAGCCAATTTCAACTATCAATACAAATTGTTTCTGGTCTAATTAAACTTAACAGAAAATAAAACTTGCAAAACTAAATTATTATTTTTTGAAAATAAAAACTATACTTGCAAAGAAATCAGTTACAAGTTATTATGAAACTAGAATTGATCTTATGCAAACAAGCTCAAAACTAAACTAAAACAAAACAAAGATACTTTTGGTGAAAAACTACTAGTGTCAAAGTGAAAACCTACTAGAATCAATCTAAAGTGGCAAAAGAATTACTTTTTAAAATAAAACAAAATCATTTTTCTTATTAACAAAACTAGGCATAAATGCTATTGTTTTGAATCTGTTTAAAACGAATCTAAATAAACATTACAAATTAATTTATTTAAACCACTGGATAATCAATTTCATTAGAAACCAGTAGCAAAAAGTTTCAATCCAAAATATATTTTTATTGAAAAATTATAAGTAAATCAAGGTTTGAAGCAAATTTGACCAAATTCAAATTTAAAAACTTCAAATATGAAAAAAATGAATCTATAGAAACTTTATAAAATTCTGAAACTAGTGCCAAAAGAATCACTCAAAAACATTTAAAACTCTAAAGGATATTAAGATTCTAAAAAACAGAACTAAATCTGGAAAAGAAATAAAAACAGAAAAAGTAAAAAATGCTACGGATCGGCTACTGCTACGTGGCGCGATGTGAAATGGGCAAGGGATCGACCGAACAGAGAAACGGGCGGACGACCTATCCGAAAAGAAAAAACGGTTTGCGACTTTAAGTCATCTAATCTGAGCCGTATGATTTAGAACTGATGGGGAGGATTGCTCCGATGGCTTACAAAGGTGAGGGAAGGAACTTCGGCGAGGCTCGACGTTGACGGCGGCTTGGCTCGAATGGGGTGGCGTCCCTGGTTATCTTCGAGATCGAGGAAGCGGTCGGGGTGATGAAGTCGACAACGGCGGAGCGGATGGTGGTGACGGCGAGGTTCGGGTGGACGAGGTGAGTGGGGTGAGGTCAATGGCGGCGGCGGCAGTAGCGAACTCCGGCATGGAATTACGGCGAGGGGAGGCGTCGGGTGAGGAGCAATTAGGGCGGAACGAGTGCGGGGAAGCTCGGCTTTTACAGAGGAGGTGTCGTGGGGGAGGGTGCGAGCTCAAAAGGGCAGGAAATCGCGACAGGGTTCAATGTCGTGGCGGACTCCGGCGAAAGTCACGGGAGGGAGAAAAGGAAAGGTGGGATCCGAGATCGGACAGTGGGCCCCACTATCAGCGAGAGGGAGAGAAAGGAAGGCGCGGGTGGCGGATCGGAAAGAAATCGGGTGCGAGCGAGGACTAGGTGGGTCGCGGCAGTGCTGGGCCTCACTGGCTTGGCCAGCCTCTTTTTAATTTATTTTTTCTATTTACTACGTATAGCGGCACAAAACACTCCAAAGCAAAATTAAACCAAATCCAAATAAATTGAAATTTTGCACATAATTACTTTTAGCATACATAGGTCCTTGTGCACTTTTTATTGTTGCCAAATAAAATCTAAATAAATTCAAATAAATACAAAAGCATTTTGTGGCTATTTAAATAATCCAAATTGATTTTTGAAATATTAAAAATACCCTCATAATGATTTCTTCTATTTTTTTATGGGAGGGAGTCATTTTACCCTCATTCTCATATTTTTATTCTATAGGAGAAAATAAATTTCATAGAACTAATAAAATTAGTATTCAATAATTCCATAAAATAGCTATGCAAATAAATTCAAATATTTTTCAAACCACTTTATGTTGGTTTCATAATTTATTTTCCATATTTTATTTCTGATATTTGAAGGAGTTATATTTCCTTTCTCATTATTTTAATTGAATATATGGAAATGATTTTGAAACTGACATGGGAAACTTTCTCAAATGACATTTTGAAAGTGGTACTCATCACTTCCCACTCTATTTCATAATTTGAGGAAGTCATCTATCTTTCCTCATGAAAATCCTTGAGTGGCATGAAGTTTCTGGTTTGAAATATTTCAAATCAAATTCAAATCTTCTCAACCCCCATTTTTTCATTTCTTTAATGTAAGAAGACATGTCATCTTCAACTCTAAGGTTTTGTATTTGAAATGAATTCGAATTCATTGAAACCAATTGCAAATATGAAAGTTTGGGAATGTCCTTTTATTTCCTCTCATTTAACTTTCAAAAAGTTTCAAATCCCACTTATTTTCACACAATCAATCATACAAACAATCAGAATCATTTATTTAATATACATTCCAAAATTTAGAATTTTGGGATGTTGCAATTTGTTTTTAGTTCTTTTTTTTCTTAAAAAGGGCAAAAGCTTTGTGTTTCATTGCATTGATAGAGAAAAGAGTCATTACAAGCCCCAAGAAGGGACAGGACTGACTTACAACAGCCCAAGCAAGGCACACACCCAACGCACAATACAACGCCCCTAGACCCTAGTCGTAACTTGTTGTTTTAAATTTCTTTCCATGGTCATTAAGAGAAACATTTGTGACAAAGCTACGTAATAGATCGTCATAATTGCAAACTAAGTAAACATGAGAATAATTCCACCCTACTACAAAGAAAAAACTACGAGTGTGGACACACAAACGATCTTTTCATCGCAATTCGAGAGACCTTTACATGGTGTGCCGATCGAGCGCGAAAGCCAAGCATATGCATGATGCATGCAGGTACAAGGCATCTAGTGCTTTGCTGCTTTTGCAGTAATGGTTGAAACTAGAACAGTGGTTCTTCTTCCTCCGGTCTAAAGTTTATTCATGATTTTTCTAAGCTAGCAACGTCCTAGCAATAGCTATATGCGTGTTCATCACTAGAGGTGGTGAAGCTAAAGCACTTTGTTTCCTTCTATTTTCTTCTGAGGGAGAAAAGTGCTTTATTCCACGGCTACCCTAGTCAGTCCGACGTGTTTTCACAGTATTTTTAGTCGAGCAACATGTGTTGATTCGGATCGATGCTGAAAGAGAGCCCTTTTGTTATGTTATTACATCTATAAATATCTAATTATGCTGGTATGCTTACGTAAGAAATTCCGTTTTATATTCGGACACCAGAAAGGAACTCCATGTGTAGTCAAGAAAGGAGAGATCTTATTCACTGCCCGAGCATGTTTGGTACCTATATAAACTTAAAAAATGTAAGCTCACTTTCCGTCAGGCGACGGTGAAAACCCCGAGCCGATTGCCAGAACCGCTGCATCAGTGCATTAGAATTGCAATTCTGTAGTGGTTGCCACTAAGCAAGCACAAGGCTGAACAAAGGTAGAAGCAGAGAGAAAAGGCATGGTTTTTCAAGTCCCTTCAAGGTGGGAGCTTGACCCTACCTGAATACACGGACTGATCAAATCAAAACCCTCGCGCAAAGGAGCCACGCCCTGCAGTGCCAAGTGCGTGCGTGATGCAGATCTTTCAGTCGACATTTTAATCATCCATCGAAAGAATGTTTGCCACCACAAACATGAGCCAGCTTTCCACCGCGTGCATGCTCATCCATTTTGCATCCACTGTAGGAAATCCAGCAAGTAGTACATATAGTATCCAGCAGCTTGCATGCTCATCCATTTTGCATCCACTGTAGGAAATCCAGCAAGTAGTGCATATAGTATCCAGCAGCATTCATGCATGCAAGAAGCAAAGCTAGGTTTAACTATATATACCCCGGCCTGTCGCGATCATGGTTTGTGCTAGATGTGCAAGCTGAAACTGCTAGGAGGGGATAAGCTGCTGCAACAAAATCCAGGGGCGAGCCTTGGCCCTTGGGCCATGTGTAAAAGAGGGGGAAATGAAATGCATGCATATACCGGTGAATGGTGATTGCTTGCACACGAAGAAAGGCACAGAGCCTTGCTTTTCCACGTACGTCAATAGGGCCGGTGAGAGGGAAATGCATCTCTATCCAACTAGGGAGAAGAGGGCGGCCGGGAGCAGGAGTAGAAAGCAGCAGACGGCAACACATGCGCCCGAAAGAAGGCTAGGCACGCACTGAAACGAAAAAGAAGACGGCCGGACAGCAACTAGACGGGATACTGGCTAGCTAGGCCACCACCGGACCGGTAATGCGATGCGGATGCAGAATCTAAGCACTGATTGCGGCGAGGGAGTCAAAGGTTCCCCGTCCACCCACCCACACGCGCGAGATTCTTCGCGGAGGCTGCGGGGAGGCGACACGATGCTCAGAGATTCCGGCCGTATCGATCGATGCCACCGGCAAACTGCTTCTTTCCCTCTCTCTCAGTGCTATAGCTCCCTAAAGAGAATAGAGATCATGGCTAGGGCTAGCTAGCCGCGACTATGGACGGCCAGGGTAGTTTGTTCCTCACCCCGACTCTCTGGCTGTTGCTACGCTACCGCTACGTAGAAATGCTTGATCGGGCATGCCGGTCACTCGGTAAGGTTTCTCCGTCGCAATTATTCCTCGTAAAGCAGCAACCAGCTCGTGGCAGACAGATGAACGCCAACGGTCATGGAAGTGAGGAGAGCCGCGAGTGCGCCAGGAGGTGGCGAGCGGACTGATCATTCCATCACATCAGGAGGAACTAGCTTGTCGATATGATCGCTCCCAGTTTCTGATTTTTATTGGGCCACTCAAAGTGCCACATATATTGCAGCTACACCACTACTGTCTGCAGGGAACTATATATCCTGTTTACATAACTACTCCCTCCCTCCGATCCAAATTAAACGACGCAGCCTCTATACAAAGTCAAATCATCCGAATTAAATGACGCAGCCTCTATACAATGTCAAATGTTGCACATTAAGGCAGGGTGTTTATTCTCATCTATTGTTTATACAAACACACTAACAAGCATCCAAGCAACAATTCTGGTACATGGAAGATTTGCAAATAGCAGCACCACATCTACATTCAGGTAGATATGCACGCTCTAAGTTTACAGCTGAAGCAAGGTGTCCCTCCAAGATAAAGAAAACCTTCATGTACACATTCACAAACCAGCCCAACTGAACAACTTCAACAGAAGAAAGCCTATTCAGACATTCTTCTCCTTCGTCGGCAGTATTGTCGTTTTATTGTCAACTGGGGTCGGCTCTATAGTCGACGCAACACTCATATTCAGAGGTGAAAAGCCTTTCTATCATCTTGTTCATGTCCTGTCAAACAAATTCAAGGCATCCTCTTCTCCATTAGGAGTTCGACACCGTTGCCCTGTCAAAAACCTCAGGACAACTAGCATTCATCTTCTCCTGCCATATCCTTGGTAGAAACCACCAGCGGCGTGGTGACGCCGAGCGCCTCCCCTGATCCAACCATCCCAATTGCCCCGCCCACCTGATCTAATACTGCTGCTGGTATTGCTCCCTCCTTGGCCCCAGTTCCCCATTTGTGACGATCCGCCATTCATTTCTTCCTCCTCCCTCTCGTTGTATTCAAGGATCCTCCGCTTAATGTTCTGCTTCTCCTCAAGCTCGGCAGCTTCTTGCTGCTTTGTGCTCTGTACAAGAGAGCAGTCGCCAGGGACGAACATCTGCTTCGTCTGTTGCTTGTGCCCTTTCTTCATTAGCACCTTAACACGCACCTTGCTGCCACCACCAGCATTACCACCCTCTTCATCCACAGTTTCTTCTCCACTCTCTGACTCCACAGCCCTTGCATCCTTTGAACCTTCAAGGACATTCATTGGTACCTTCATGTTCAAACTGGACCTGGAACGCACCTCCGATTTACGTGACTCCAAACTCTCCTGTAGAAGGGCTTTCAGCTCTCGGTCAAAGTCTTCTTGCTCCTTGGGATCAACCTGCACGACCTTTTGCCTAACCTCAACACCCTCATCTTCATCAGAACCAACAGGCATCCCATCATCCTCATCATCACCTTCGTTCTCCGATGCATCATTTGATTTCTCCTCAGACAGAAGATCTTCTTCATCTTCATGACCACCAATGCTGCCACTATCTGAATAGCTCTCACTATCTGCGCCTTCTCCATGATCCTTACCATTTCCCTCAGCTCCATTCGCTGAACCCCTGCCATCATCATGTGGCTGCCTTTTCTGAGATTCATTGTCCGAGTGCCTTTCACTCTCAGGTTTCTCTACTGAGGCCGCACGCTCGTGTTCTTCGAGTTCAGCTAATGCAGAGTTAAGTTCATCTATTGATGAATATCTGGTCATGTTTGGTCGTAGCTCAGCAAACAAATCCTGAAAGAACATATGGATGAGCTCACTGAAGGGTTGTGCAAGTAGAGCTATGGAATATATTCGATTCTACATTAAAACTATCATGTTGACTTTTCTTTTAACTCCTAATACAAAAACAACAGCAATAAAACAGTATTTATTGCCTTATTACAAAAATAATAGGTTCATCTAAGATATTGCCCTGTTTCTTTTGTATAGCATTTACTTTGGAACATGTGCCATGTGCCTTGCTGCTGCTACAAAAGTCAAGGCTCGACACCATACATTTATCGTTGTTTATTTTCTTTTACTCATTCTATTTTTAAAAGATTAATAGCATCCAGAAGCCAAAAGCTTTTGTAGAGTGTTGTTCGACATTCTCTAAGGGCAAAAAACGGCCTAGTGCACTGGTATGAATATTTTGAATGGTTCAGGTCTTTGCTGCCTGGTTGCAAAAGGAATATCAAATATAGCATGCAATACGATAATGTTTGAACACACGTCGTTTGATATATGTGTGCACTCTTATAATTTTCAACAAGGTGGAGCTGGCTTTCAGAACGAGGGCTGGCTGTCGCCAAGCTCAAACATAAGCACTGGGCCCCATGTTGTCGCTAGCTCAGTGCTGCTGTGTTTTGTTCTATGAGATATTTTAATCCGTAATCCACCTCATGGGACTTGGGAGGTCTTTTTCCCTACTTAAACATTTGAGCTACCTTTCATCAGCTAGTTGTGGGAGTGGGATAGATGGTTGATAGAGACTTGTTAAGTATTGGTTATGTGCTAGCCTGGGTTGAGACAGTCAAGTTTTAGCTCAGTAAAATCCGTTTTGCCGCTGTTTTTCAATGAAAAATAAGGTTTCAGTAATATGGGTATACTAATTTAGTTCCTCCTATTCCTTCTTCTTTTTGGATTAGCTCCACCAATTCAGAAAAAGCAAAGTCACAAAGGAGCGAGACCCACATGGTTCCCTGATTCTCAGAAGCAAAAGGGTTGCATCATCTACTAGGTATAAAGTTGTAACCTATATTTGACGATCAACAAGTCCACTGATCTTCAGAAGCATGATGATATTTATAAGCATGCAACATTGTGAATGTAAAAATGCAAGTCCTGAATATTCTCCTATTGGTAAGTGCATGGATCTTCAGATGCCCATCAAAATATATTCAACTATCAACAGCTCCACTGATCTTCAGATGCACGTCGAAAACATTCCTTTGGTTAACTATTACAAATGTGAATGCTACGATTGCTACAGTAAAGTCTTTTGACTCAAAGGATCGAATCTTTCTCTCTCATTATCAAAATGTAGAACCTACAAGATAGGAACTTTGCTTCGGTAGACACCCCCTAGAAAAGTTTATGGATTTTGATGCAGATTAAAGGTAGAGATTAGAAGGTATCCCTTTAATAAAAAAAGGGTAATATAGGCTTTTGTATCCAAATCAGTCTATCCAATACGTTTGATCTGCAGGCTAATATGGTGATAGCCTTTTTAAGTAACTTTAAGATTCATGCAAACTTTTAGGACCCGAATATCCAGCAAACGTCAGATTTTTAGACATGGCAAATCGAACGTTTTTCATGGCAAATTATGTTCCTCGAGGATGACAAGTTTAGTTGGCGAGCATGGCAAATCCGTCTCAGTTTAATTTTTTTCCAGGGAATTGCCGTGCTTGCAAACTAAATTTGCCATACTCGTGTCAATATAAATTGCCATGAAAAACATTCAATTTACCATGTCTAAGAATCTGACATCAGACTTTTAGCATTTTCGAATTTTAAGAGAGGGGGGGGGGGGGGGGGGGGGGGTTATCAAGGCAAAAAAACTCACAAGATAAATATTCTCGTCTACCAACAATAGAAATTTAACTGTATCCTTTTTTTGCGAAAAGAAATTTAACTGTATCCATCTTAGAGGGAATGGTTATTTCTTTACTTTATAGCTCAGCAATTATCACTGTTAAAAATCTCGTCCGATTTAATCAGCCAGTTAACCAATTTATTGGCCGATTCACCTATTAATCCCCTACTCGCCAGTGCAGTTACCAGTTAATGATTTCCTGAACATTGGCATTTATAATAGAGTAAACTCACAGAATATTTATGCATGTTGGCAAACTGTTCACACGAGAAAGAAACTGACAGAAGTATTTATGCATGTTGTGAAGTTATACATGAGAAAGAAACTAACCTGAATGTCAAACTCTATGTCAAGTGGTAAGGGCCCTTTCATAATAATGTATCTTTGAAAATGTAGCAAGAACTTGTCAAGCTTTCTTTTGGACGAGCCTCTAGTGAAATAGTGGCCACAAGTCTGCAGAAGTGTTATGATCAACCTGATCCTGAAGCAATCTTCTGGTGGATCCAACACATCTTGCTGTGCAAGAAAGAAATTAAGAGTGATTGATCATTCTCAGACATACGCTTGCAATAAGTAATACTCCCTCCGTCCCAAAATAAGTGACTCAACTTTGTACTAACTTTGTACCTTTAGTACAAAGTTAGTACAAAGTTGAATCACTTATTTTCGGACAGAGGGAGTATGATAAAAAAGAGGAATTAAGGTTAATGTCATCAAATTTCTAGGGTGCAAATAGGTATCACACATAAGAAATAATTTAACAGTTCTTTATAATTGACAATTTTAGATCGTGCCGTACATAACATGCAATCACTTTTTGCACTTTGATTTGAGCACTAAATCAACATGAAATTTAGTAAAAATTGATGCCACTTTTAGTATTCTAGCACTATTAAAATACAACATCAAATATAAATGTCTTAGCCAGGAAAGGAGGCAAGTTTGCTGTGAATAGTTTTTCTCATTTTGTGTACCCTTAAAAAAGAATGGATTTGACTTAAAATTTTACACATAGATACACTAATTTGAGAAGTGCATTTAGAAACCTTTGGGGGAAATGATTTTGGTGTCTGAACCAAAAGCAATTACATGAAGGGTAACTGCAGAGGATATACCGACTTATAGCCAAACCCAATAAATCTAAGTAACACTTCTATTAACATCTAAAATTATTACGAGAATCACACACGTCTTTACATGCCAGCATCTGAACCACATTTCAACGATGATAAGGACTAGCACCGGAAAATGAATTAAGGTTAGCAAAAGTTTCAATCTTACTAAAGGATGTAAGTGCTTACTTCATAAGTCCCATGACCAAACATAATGATAAGGTATAATGTCTCAAATACAACTGATGAGTCAATATGCTTGTAGCTGTACAGCTCTCCAAGAAATCGCATGTGTGCAAGTCGTCTTTGTTGCGTCGCATAGTCATTCAACTCCAACCCAACCCTTATCTCTTCCAAAACCTAAATCAAATTAGATAAATAAATTAACTCAATTGGATGCTAGCTGATTGCACCTTCTCCAAAATAAACTAGATACAGCCATTCTCATAGGTCAATAGGTACTCTCGAAAATAGGTAACTTTGCCTGCCATTGACATTTATGAGTTTGTCACATATATGCTTGTGCAATGAATGTAAATTATATCAACCAGATTTTTCTTTTGGGGTCAAAAACATCATTTAAGGCATCAATTATAGGAACTGACCTCATCTACCACTGCAACAGCAAAGTCATCATGATAACGGCTAAGCCCAGCAGTGAGAAGAGCAATCAGGTGAACTTGGCTGTACTTTCCCTTGTGAACCTTTAGAAAGCACTTTACAAGGTATTGCTGGCACTCTACCCAAGGTAGCTTTCGTAACTGGCGAAGAACATGCTCAACACTTGATTTGTCGAGATCTGAGAAAAGCAGCTTCCTTATGTACTGCATAGGAAGAAAAAGAAGCATTGTTCATTATTGCACTCAATAGGTAAGTGAATTTAAAGGGTCAGAGAAGAAGTAAAATCTTACTTGATACAAAGGTGGGCGAACTTTTGAAACTCTCGCAGATCTTTCAGGTGGTTTACAAAGGTAGTAGGCATTTTCTACAAGTGTACTGTGGCGCGGATCCAGATTCTTAACATTTTTCAATCTCATCAGTATCTCCAGCATGTTAGCCATGCGGATTGTAGTTTCAGGTGAACGATATAAAAAACGTCCGCATGTCTCGAGAAGGTTGCAGGCCACGTCAATATTATGATGATTGAAATCATCTAGGCACGCCTGCAACATTAAACAATAAGCTTTCTCTAAGCAACAGGTGGAAGTGCAAAAAGCCTAGAAATTACTACTCCATGTATAAGACAATACCTTCAAACAACTAAAAACAAGAGCCGCTGGTGCAATTTTGAATTTGCACAATTCTCCAATAAATCTTATATTCTTTATTTTTGTTTCAATGTTGATCTGATCCTGTAAACAGAACAGAGAAGAATAGTTAGTCACAGTACATCAGTTTATGTAGATATCCTGTCCCCCTGGATTTAAACTCCAAGATTCTCCTAATTTAAAGGATGTGAGGGAGGTCCTGGAGATGTTTGATCCATGAATTACTGTTTATAATGATGTTAGTATCTTAGCTTAGGTTCTAGACTTAACAATAAATCGCAAATATTGTCAGGGATAGAAAGACAAATCAGTATGATAGGAAACAAGAACTTAGCAATGAGAAGAAGAAAAAGCAAAGAAACTAAGAGTTACTATGATCATACCTTTTTATTTATTAAGAAGTTGAACTCCTCTTCAAGCATGGGGAGAAGCATAGTAGGGACATCTTTCATACATGATGACAATGTGGCAATCATTCGAGAATAATACGGTAAAAGCTCCAGAGAAGTCCTTGGAACACTGAATAAGGCCCGCACAAGTTTTTTCCGGCTTGCTTTAGAATTCAGGTAGCAAAACTCAACCTGGTGAAACCAAAGTAGCTTGAGAATGATAATGAGCCTCTGTGAAAAGGACAGACAATACAGCAGGAGTAAATACCGTCAATTGATCTATAAGATCACGGCTCACACATCCTGGCAACCTCTGTAGCAGGTTGTCCAAACTTCCACCATCCAAGGCTCTTACTTTCTCTTTATCTTTTTCAGTTTTCCTGTCCAAATCCTTCTCTTTCGATTTTTCTGCCTCTTTTCCCTTATCCTTTTCTTTTTCTTCACTATCTTTCGCTACATCATCTGCCTTTCCCTCAAGTTGATCTTCAGTGGCAGAAGAAGTCTGAGCATTATCATGCACTTCAGTCTCTTGTTCCGCATTCGACTCCTTCAAAAAGAAGATGCATACAATGATTTACTGCTGAACCCAAAGAAAAGAATAATGCTTACCAAAAGAAAATAGAAATTATCTTTACACCACTTCAAAAACAAACTATATGTTATTCATACTTACTATCCAGAAGAAATGAGAAGAGGATGTACTCAAAATGTCAGACAATTATCCAAAAAGGAAAAGATCAGTTCTTAACTGCTGATATGTTGCAAACAAGCAATATAATCACAGAATGACATATGGCATCTAACAATCCAGTTTACACCGCTTCAAAAACAGTTCAGTTTATAAAAGAAAGGAAGGTATTATAAAATCTTCTCGGACAGTGCCAAGTGAACTGGCAGAATGAACTGCTTTTAAGGTATCAGAATCTTACACTAGATTGTTCACGGCCCTTAGCATGTTGCTCATTCAACTTCTGTTCAGCCTCTCCCAATAAGACAGCAGGTACAAATGCTCTGCTCAGAAAGTAGACTATGTAGTTTCAGAAGAAGAATCTAGTAAAATAACATAATTGGCAAGCTAGAGAATTGGCGATAAAATGAAGAGGAACCTTAGATCAGGTAAAGATTCATAAAAAGTCTTGGTATCGTCATCATCCCAAATAGGTTCCAGCACAGATGGTTCTTTTCCCGAAGAGGGGGTGACATCAGTTCCCGTAGTAACCCTTGTTGTATTCCCATCATCTGGCATCACCGGAGGCTGCAAGTCAATAGCTTCAGCTACCCTGCAAAGGAAAAGGTTGCAGATCCTCATTAATCATACATAAATAGTAAATACATATTCGAATGAAAAAATTGACATACTATTAGGCAAAGCGTTAACAATTATTCATTTCTAACACATCTAAAAGATACAGCTAACTGAACATCTATGGTCTTTTGCAAAGCTGAACATAAAATAGTATTAGCTTTAAATTAGTCGAGATGTGTCCTCATTTGCTTAATACTTGTTTTCAGTTTTTCAGGTGTTTCCTTAGAAGGAAATATGAACTAGGAAGAAAATATTGTTTGAATTTTCATAAAGAAAGAACCGATAGTAGACTACAGAATCAAAAGGAAATCTCCGCTGAACTTCTCAGGTACGTACGAGGGAAGCCGACCCTATCAACACAGCTAATGTTGTCTCCTAGTTGCAGTTAGCATGGATGACTCCCGTTTTAGTAAATACAATATTCCCATAACCATATTATTTTGTTACATTATCAAGGCTATAGGGCATGAGAGGTAAGAACCCAGTGGTGGCATAGTATTGCTGGAACAACAAATTCAGCTAGTAAATTACAAGGGTCAGACATGTGCTTATGTGTTCGATAACCATACATCCCTTACAAAAAGGGCATATGCCACAGTGTTCAACCTACAAATACCAGAACTAGACAAACTGCAAATTATGCTGCTACGAGTGAACAGAGAGGTTAACAATAGCATTCTCGAATAGATACTCACGAGGATACACCACGTAGTAACTGATCAAAAGACTTTCGGAGCTTCTCATATGAAGCTGTGTTCTCATCACTTAATTCACCTTTGGCACTCAAAACTTTTGCATTCTCTGCCTCCATCAGACGAAGAGACTGGATATAGTGTATGGTTGCGTACATGCATAGAGATATCAGAAGATAGTTAAAGGATAACAAATAGAAAAGTACAAAGTAATAAACAGAAAGGGTGTAGTAGTTACCGCATTTTCTGATTGTAGTAGTTCAGACACAGCATCATAGTAAGAGTTCAAGGCTTTCTTGAAGAATTTCTTCTGATCAGCAGTAACATTTAAGTCCTTAAAGAACTGCATCAATCAACATTTTATAGGTAGGTTAGCTCAGTATGGGCAATGAAACATATCAGTCTTCTGACCAATAGGTGGCATATAAGTGCAGGAATGCTGCACTGGTAGACTCCTGAGAATAGTATAGAGCAGGCACATTTATCACACTCATACTTTCATGCATGCAGGTCCATCCCATGCTTAGGCTTGTGCACCAATGAATCAATTAAAGTACCTGAAGTTCCCAACCATTTTTCACTTAAGGCAGCCATCTGCTTTTTAAAAGCCTGATCTGTGTTAGCCCACTTTGACATTAGTTGGAGACTCGTCAATTTAAGTGTTCACTGATCATTTTTAAAGGCTGCAAACATCATGTGCACTTACTCAAAACAAAAAACAAATGTAACTTTCGGCTAAAGGATGTGCCTAGAACTCAGTAAAAGCAGCTAGCTCTACTTATTACAGTTGAAGTCGAATGTCATGATCATTTTTACTGAGACCATTTTATACCTAATAAAATTATTTTGGCACTTCAATCTCTTACCTCATCGTAATATTCATGACCATGAGACCGTAACCCTATAAATAACCTCCCTTGACGAACAAAGGAAGAGAGAAGAGACAGATTTGTCTGAGTTGCTTCCCGGTCCTTCAAATGCTCCAGTGATGTAAGATCTTTTATAATGTTTACAAAGATACTAGCATCTTCAACTATTCCAACAAAGTACAGTTCAATCAGTAGTTTCAGGGTGCTTCTCTTCTTCATAGCTCTTGAGTTTTTGTCTGTATCCAAATCATCTCCAGATTTACCAGGCAAGAAGACCTTCAGTAAACCTTGTATAAGACAAGGAGAGAAGTCCTTGTATCTTTGATGAAGCAATGAGCAAACCTACATTACATTGCTAGAAGGGTTATAAAACACATAAAGCTGCATAGAAGTGATGTATTTGGAACTTGACATGTTCATCATCAAATAAACCTCAAATTCTAAAGTGCCGTGATGAAGCCATGTAACAGCAAGATGACAATAAGCCAAAAAAAAACTGAAAACATATGTGTTGAATGAGTGGCTCATGTACTACTGGCCCAGGAGCCCCAGGCCCACACCAGAGTGGTGGCTGACCTAGTTCAGGTCGAGCTCCAGGCAACAGAGAAGAGAGCCGCCAGAACCATCGAGCTACAGTGTGTTGAGCTCCTCACCCGTTCCACATGGTATCAAAGGACAGGGCGACAGAGGAGGCAGAGCGATCAGCGGGGCTATTCTGCCACGCGGTGGCGGCGGTGCTGGCATCGGCTGACATGGCAGAAGAGGCACACCTGCTATTAAGTTATCTTCAGTCCTACATGTGCCAGTTTTCCTGGTCAATATGCTGTCTATGAGTGCTCTGATCGACTAGGTGGACTGTAGGATAACACTTGACAGAGGACTGTGCTTGATTCAGGACAGGCTGACTGGAAGGAGGACGGGGTCTGGAAAAAGGCGTAGGGGGCTTGTCGTTCAGGGACCGTGAGAGGCTTGGTCAGATTGGCAGCTTTGTGTTTGTGGCAATTGTGGAAAAAAAAGAATCCTCGGTGATGAAACATCACTGTAGAATGGGGCATGTATTGTTTGATAAAATGTACAAGTTGTTTCCTGATGTAATGAATGGAGTAGATAAGAACAAGCTGAAATGTAATGTGTGTGAGTTTGGAAAACACACGAGAACGTCTTATGTGAGTAAGGGACTTGGGAGTATATCCTCATTCATGCTTATTCACTCGGATGTGTGGACAAGTGGTAGGACTAGGGTTCCTACCGGCTCTATTGCGAAGGTTGTAGGGGCAAGGAGGGAGTGGACGCGGCGAGGAACGGGCGCGCCGGCGGCAGGGCGCCGTCGCGGCTAGGGTTGAGGGCGGCGGCGGCTTGGCTGCGGCGGCTAGGGTTTCCGGCTCCTCTAGGAGCCGGGCAACAAAAGATAATAATAGTCTTTATTGCCTGCCTCAAAACGATGTCTTACATGAGTATTTATAACTTTAGCCTAAGATAACTTTCCTAAGATAACTTGCCTAAGATAACTTGTGGGCCAAGCCCCTAATACTAATGCCCGGTGGGCCTCTTCCTAGAATAGACCAAGCCGGTCATAACATCTCTCCCCGCCTGCGCAAACAGCTCGTCCTCGAGCTGAAAGTCTGGATAGTGCTGACGGAAATCTTCACGCTGCTCCCAAGTAGCCTCCTCCTCCGGAAGGCCCGCCCACTGAATTAGGACGAACCAGACGCCACGACGGAGCTGGGCCTGCAACACCTTTGCTGGCTCTGGAAGAATGCGACCATCGGCGGTTGGAGGAAGCGCCGGAGGAGCCGCCGGTGGCTCGCCACGGAAAGGCTTGAGCAGCCCCACATGGAACACGTCGTGGATGCGGGCGCGGGCTGGAAGCTGAAGACGATAGGCCACCTTCCCAATGCGCTCCACGACAGGGAAGGGCCCGACGTAGCGAGGGCCAAGCTTGCGCTTCGCGCGCGGGTCCAGTGACTGCGTAGAGCGGTGGAGAAGACGCAGCCACACCCAGTCACCCACTGCGAACTCCGCCTCGCGATGATGATTGTCGTAGTAGTGCTTGGCCGTCTGCTGGGCCTGAAGGAGACACTAACGGACCTCAGCCAGCATCTCATCACGGGTGCGGATAAGGTCACCCGCAACCGCCGTCCGAGCCGTCTCCGGGTCGACCGGAAGTATAGGCGGGGGTGGTCGACCATAGACCACCTCAAATGGCGTCGCGCGCAGGGCGGAGTGATAAGAAGTGTTGTAGCAGTACTCCGCCCAAGAGAGCCAGTCCACCCAAGCGCGAGGCCGATCACCTGTCACACAACGCAAATACATGGCAATGACCTTGTTAACCACCTCAGACTGACCGTCCGTCTGAGGATGGAACGCCGTACTCAGGCGGAGCTGGACACCCGCCATCCTGAAGAGGTCGCGCCAGACATGGCCCGTGAAGACTGGGTCCCGATCACTGACGATCGACGTCGGGAACCCGTGTAGACGGACTATGCCGTCGAAGAAGGCCCGGGCCACGGATGCCGCCGTGTATGGATGGCCCAGCGCGATGAAGTGGGCGTACTTAGAGAAGCGATCGACCACCGTGAGGATGACGGACTTGCCCCCCACCTTGGGAAGGCCCTCGATGAAGTCTAAGGAGATATCCGCCCAAACCTGAGACGGCACCTCCAAGGGCTGAAGGAGCCCCGCCGGCCTCAGGGTCTCTGTCTTGTTGCGCTGGCAAGTCTGACAAGACCGAACCCAGTCGCGGATCAGGGCACGATCACCAGGGATGTAGAAGTCGGCGTGAAGACGATGGAGGGTTTTCTGCACACCCTCATGGCCCCCCGAGTGGGCGAGCTGCAACACCTGGTGACGGAGATCATCATGCGCCGGAACAAAGATCCGGCGCCCATGGAGGAGCAGTCCGTCAGAGAAGCGCCAGGGCTCCTCCAAGTCGCCGGACGCGAGCTGCTGCTGAAGACGTGCGGCGTCATCTGCCGTCGCAGTGGCGTGTCGAATGTCGGTGAAGAGACCGAACGATGGCCCGGAGCGGATGCACAAGGCCATCCCGGCGAACGCGTCGGCGGATGGCGCGAGGTCGGAATCGCGACGGGACAGCGTGTCGGCCACGGTGTTAAGACGGCCCGGCCGATACTCGACGGAGAAGTCGAAGCCGAAGAGCTTGCTGATCCACTGGTGCTGCGGAACGGTCGACAGCCGTTGATCCAGCAAGAACTTCAGGCTGTAGTGGTCCGTGCGAATGTGGAAGGTCCGCCCCCACAAGTATGGCCGCCAATGACGCACGGCCTGGACGAGGCCAATGAGCTCCCGCTCGTAAGCTGCCAACTTAAGATGGCGCGGAGCGAAAGGCCGGCTGAAGAAAGCGAGGGGCCCATCGCCCTGATGAAGTATGGCGCCGAACCCGGCGCCCGAGGCGTCACAGTCCACCACGAACGGCCGGTCGAAGTCGGGCATCTGGAGGACGGGGCCCGTCGTGAGGGCCCCCTTGAGGGCCTCGAACGCCGTCGTCGCCTCGTCGTCCCAGGCGAAGGCGTAGCGGCGAAGCAACCGCGTGAGGGGCGCCGCGATGAGTCCGAACTCCCGGATAAATTTCCGGTAGTAGCCGGCGAGTCCGAGGAACCCGCCGAGGGCCCGCGACGAGTGAGGCGTCGGCCAGGCGAAGACGGCCGCCACCTTATCGGCGTCCATAGCCACCCCGTCGGCCGAGATGACATGGCCGAGGTAGGCGACGGTAGGCGTCCCGAACGAGCACTTTGAGTGCTTAAGGTGGAGGTGGTGCGCCCGAAGCTCGTTGAAGACGATGGCGACGTGCTGGAGATGTTCGGCCCAGGTGGCGCTGTAGATAAGGATGTCATCAAAGAAAACAAGCACAAACTGCCGTAAGAAGGGTCGAAGTACGTCGTTCATCAAGGCCTGGAACATCGCCGGGGCGTTGGCGAGGCCGAAAGGCATCACCAAGAACTCGAAGTGGCCATGGTGGGTGCGAAACGCCGTCTTGGCGATGTCATCCGGATGCATGCGCACCTGATGATAGCTCGACCGGAGATCGAGCTTGGTGAAGAAGCGTGCCCCATGGAGCTCATCCAAGAGCTCGTCGACCATCGGTATAGGGAACTTGTCCTTGAGCGTGAGTGCGTTGAGGGCGCGGTAGTCGATGCAGAAGCGCCATGTGCCGTCTGACTTACGGACGAGAAGCACCGGCGCCGTGAAGGGCGACGTGGAGATCCGGATGATGCCTGCGACGAGCATCAGGGCACACTGGCGCTCCAACTCATCCTTCTGCAGCTGGGGGTAGCGGTAGGGTCGCACCGCCACCGGAGTGGAGCCTGGTACGAGGTGAATATGATGGTCGTACACCCGAGCAGGCGGAAGACCCTGCGGATCGTCGAAGAGGTCGCTGTGCTGCTGCAGAAGAGAATCCAGCAGGGGGTGCTCGGCCTCCGAAGACGCGGCAGCCAGCTGGAGGTGTGGCACGGCAGGCGCGGCACCCCCAATGCCCTCCCACCGGATGCGGCGGCCCTGCCGCCAGAATGTCATCGTGAGCGCGTCGAATTCCCACAGGATGGGGCCGAGGGTCCGGAGAAAGTCCACCCCGAGGATGAAGTCGAAGCAGCCCAGATCGATCCCTGCACAGGTGATGGAAAAGTGTTCGCCACCGATGGAGATGGGAACGTTGCGGGCTAGCCCATGGCACCGGAGGCGATCGCCGTTCGCCACTGTGATCCGCAGGCGCTCCCCGCCCGTCGTCGGGAGGGCTAGCCGACGCATGGTCGACTCGGGCAGAAAGTTGTGTGTGGAGCCCGTATCCAGCAGGGCCACCAGTCGCTCGCCATGGATCGTCACGGGCAGCAGCATGGTCCGCTCGCCCCGGATGCCGGCCAGCGCATGAAGGGAGACGACACACGCCGTCGCTGCGGAATCCGCGGCCGCGTCCTCGGGCGCCGCAGGCGGATGTAACGGGTCGGGCGAGTCGTCCTCCTCGGTGTAGTCGACCGTCTCTAAATAAAAGAGGCGGGGGCAGACATGGGTCGGCGTGTAGGGCTCATCGCAGTTGAAGCAGAGACCCTGACGGCGACGCTCCTGCTGCTCGGCCGGTGACAGCCGACAGAAGGGCCGTGTGGCGGCCGGGGGTGTGGCCGTCGCGGCTGGGAGAGGCCGACCCGGGGCTGAGGAAGTCGGTGCTGGCCGACTGGGCTGGCGGCCGCTCCGTCCAAGTGGCTGCTGCAGTGCCTGGGCCCGCTGCTCGAAGGCCCGGGCGTAGTACATGGCCGTCTGGAGGTTGGAGGGATCCCGGAGCTCGACGTCCACGCGGATATGGTCCGGCAGACCGCCCACAAAGAGCTCAGCGCGCTGGGTCGCGGAGACGCCCGGCGCGTGGCACGCCAGGGCCTGGAAGCGGTCGGCGTAGTCCTGCACCGTAGATGTGAATGGTAAACGGCCAAGGGCCGCCAGGCGGCTCCCGCGGATAGGAGGCCCAAAACGGAGGAGGCAGAGCTCCCGGAAGCGCTCCCGAGGTGGCATGCCGCCCTCGTCCTGCTCGAGGGCGTAGTACCAGGTCTGCGCTGTGCCTCGAAGATGATAGGACGCGAGCCAGGTGCGATCCGAAGCGAGCGTCCGCTGCCCTCGAAAGAACTGCTCGCACTGGTTGAGCCAGTTGAGGGGGTCCTCCGTGCCCTCGTAGGTGGCGAAGTCCAGTTTGGCGAAGCGAGGGGGTGTCGGCCCGCCGTGCCCGGGGGCGGCCGCAGTCGCCGCCGGTGCGTATGCTGGGTCGGGAAACACTGGGGCGTAGTTCGCCGAGCTGGAGGGGTGATCAAACCGCAGAGAGGGCGTCCGGCGTTCCGGCGCCGTGGAGTAGACCGGGCCCGGAGACGAGCCGGTCGCCCAAGCAGGAATCGACGATGGTGACGGTGGAAACTGCACCTGGTGCAGGGGCCGACCCATAGCCCTAGGCGCGGGTGGTGGTACTGTCGATGACGGCGGCGCCTGGTGGAGCTACTGCACCGGCGCCTGCGGCGAGGGGGCCGGCAGTGACGCCGGAAGAAGCTGCTGGGTCTGGCCCCCCAGCGGCGCGGTGGAGGCCGGCCATGCTGGCCACGGCTGTCCCGCAGCCGAGTAGTGCGGCAGCAACAGCGGCGGCTGGGACGCCCCTCCGTAGGGCGCCTGGAAGGCCAGGGCGGGCCACTGTAGCGGCGGTGGCCCGTAGGCGGTGGTGCCGGTGCTCGGTGGCGGGGGCTGGTTCCCGGCGAGGTAGAGGGTAATACCCTTGACCGCCTGGACAAGCTCCCGCAGGGTGCCCAACATCTCGGGCGAGAGGAGCGGAGGCGGGTCCGGCGTGATGGTAATGGGCGCGGTGGTGATGGTGGTGCCGGATGCAATCTCCGCCATCGCGGTGGCAGTGGCCGGCGGCAGCGAGAGCGGGGTGGAGGTGGATGGTAGCGGCGGTGATGGAGATTGGGACATGATCGGCCTAGTGTCTCTGGATACCAAATTGGTAGGGCTAGGGTTCCTACCGGCTCTATTGCGAAGGTTGTAGGGGCAAGGAGGGAGTGGACGCGGCGAGGAACGGGCGCGCCGGCGGCAGGGCGCCGTCGTGGCTAGGGTTGAGGGCAGCGGCGGCTTGGCTGCGGTGGCTAGGGTTTCCGGCTCCTCTAGGAGCCGGGCAACAAAAGATAATAATAGTCTTTATTGCCTGCCTCAAAACGATGTCTTACATGAGTATTTATAACTTTAGCCTAAGATAACTTTCCTAAGATAACTTGCCTAAGATAACTTGTGGGCCAAGCCCCTAATAGTAATGCCCGGTGGGCCTCTTCCTAGAATAGACCAAGCCGGTCATAACATCATGTGGTGTCGGTTAGTGGTGCAAAGTATTTTGTGACCTTTATTGACTGCCACTCACGTATGACATGGGTCTATTTGATGTGTCACAAGGATGAAACTTTCCAATGCTTCAAGAATTTCTACGCCTATGTGAAAAATCACTTCAATGTTCAAGTACAAATGATAATAACTGATAATGGCACTGAGTATGTGAACAAAGTGTTTGGGACTTTCTTATCATAGCAAAGGATTTTGCATCAAACCTCGTGTACTCACACTCCTCGGAATGGAGTGGCAGAAAGGAAGAATCGACATATTCTAGAGGTTGCTCGATCGCTGATGTTCACTATGAATGTGCTGAAGTTCTTGTGGAGTGAAGCTGTGATGACTGCGACATACCTGATCAATCACACATCATCGAGAGTACTGGGTATGAAGTTACCTCATGGGCTACTACTGGGAAAGAATGATCTCTAGGTTCCTCCCAAGTTGTTCAGTTGTCTGCTTTGCCAGGGATCACAGGCCATCTGTGGGCAAACTGGATCCACAGGCTGTCAAGTGTAACTTCATTGGGTATTCTTCTGGGCAGCGAGGCAACAAGTGTTGGAGACTTGGAGTCCTTCTGAACGGAGGACATTTGTGAGCATGGATGTCTCCTTCAGGGAATCCGAACCATTTTATGGTGAGAAAACTGGTCTTAGTGGCTTATTTCAGTCTTGACCATACCCAGACTGAAGATGGGGAGAGTTACGGTCGCTGTGGTGGTGCCGATTTGGTGTTGCAGCAACTAATTGAGGGTGATATTCTGGTACAGCGAAGCAAGCAACAGTCTCAGCAATTGATAACGCCACCGAGCTAAGGGCCGGTTTGTGACTGATGGAGTGCCCAGACAGGCAGGCAGTGCTCCCGCCTGGATCGGTAGTTTGCCGAGGTGGACAGCAGAACAAGAGGAGCAGCTCAAGGTGTATTTGAGGAAGTGAGGTACTGGTGTTGCGCATTAGGGGGTAGCAACTAGATCAGCCACAGCTAAAGTGTATTCACGGAGGCGAGGTGATGGTGTTGCACATCATGGGCAGCAACTAGATCAGCCACAGGCGGAACAACAGGGTATTACTGACGTGATTTCAAGCTCCTCTGATGGGGATCAGGCTGAACATGAGTCAGTGGCTACAGAAGGGTTAATTGATTTGCCAATTGCTTTGAGATAAGGTAGTCGAGCAAAAGCAGGGATACCAGAGGAACGATATGGGTTCGATGCCAGTGATATTGGAAAATGTCTCCTATGAAGCATTATCTCCAGCCTACAAAGTATTTGTTGCTTCTCTTCAGTCTGTGTCAATTCCGACTAAAAATAAGAAGGCAAAGAAGGACTAAGAATGGTGCATGGTCATGGTGGAGGAGCTGAAGGCTTTTTGCAAGAACAAGACATGGGTACTAACACCTCTTCCAACAGGAAAGAAGGTAGTCAGCTGCAAGTGGGTATACATTCTGAAGCAGAATGTAAAAGGAAAGATTGATATGTACAAAGCAAGGTTTGTGGCGGGGGGTACAGCCAGACCTACGGCATTGACTATGATAAGACCTTTGCTCCATTAGCAAAGATGAACACTGTGAGGATTTGATCTCCTGCGCTACGAATTTCGGGTGGTCTTCACATCAACTTGATGTGAAGAATGCTTCTTGCATAGGGACCTGCAGGAGGAGGACTACATGGAGATCCCACCTAGGTTCTCTAGGTCTGAGACTGCTGGCAAGGTATGCGGGTTAAAGAAAGCTCTTTATGGTTTGAAACAGTCCCCGAGAGCATGGTTCGACAAGTTCAGACATGATGTATGTAATATGGGATATGGGCAGTGTAATGGTGATCATACACTATTCTACAACATGGAATAGGGAAAATCACTATACTTGCAGTATATGTGGATGATATTATTATCAAAGAGGATGACAAATAAGAAATTACAAGAATGAAAGAGTCTTTGGGTAAGGCCTTCAAAGTCAAAGATTTGGGCCGACTCAAATACTTCGCGGAAACAGAGTAGCCAGGTCTGCCAAGGGGATTGCGCTATCACAGAGGAAGTATACTTTAGATCTCTTAGGCAATGTAGGAATGCTAGGATGTCGGGCAGCCTCAACACCAATTGATCAAAACCACAAAGTGATAGCTCAGTCAGGTGAGTCAGTAGATTAGGAGAAATATCAAAGATTAGTTGGGAGGTTATTGTACTTATGTCATACACGCCCTGACATTGCTTTTGCAGTAAGTGTGGTAAGCAGATACATGCATGAACTTAGGAGTGATCATCTTGAAGCGGTGTACAAAATTCTGAGGTACTTGAAGGTGACTCCAGGAAAGGGACTATTATTTGAGAGTAACAGGCATCTCGTGGTGGATGGGTGCTGTAATGCAGATTGGGAAAGTTGCCTAGATGATCAGGACAACAGATTGCAGACTGCTTGACTAAAGGATTGGAGACTAAAGAATGCAATACGTGTGACAAGATGGCGCCCCTCTTGAGGGGGAGTGCTAAATGACCATGTACTGCTGACCCAGGAGGCCCAGGCCCATATCAGGTCGAGCTCCAGGCAACAGAGAACAGAGCCGCCGGAATGTTCGAGCTACAGTGTGGTGAGCTCTTTCCATTCCACAATATGCAACAGCACGACGTTGACCAATAAGTCCAAATGAAATGACTGAGAACATATGCAGCAACACAGTGTAAAAGATATCACTAAAGCAGGAACATGTCCTATTATGTAACCCAGAGGCTTGAAACAGACAAGTCCAATAAACAAAAGATCTTGCTCAAGCACAGGGGCCGGCTCTATGACACTGGCATATTTGCTTATGTACTGAGGCGAATGCACATTACAATCATCAATTACCTGAACTGCAGCTTGTATATCAGCAGAACGAAGTTTAGCCTCACAAATATAAGAAACTGCTTCACTGACAAATTTGCTCAAGTTCACACTTTTCAACTCATCCATTAATCCATCCTTTTGTTCATCATTTATTGTTTTGAGCTTCTTTATAACTGTTGTATTTCGTTTAATACTTGAGTCAAGAGTCCTCAGGTAGTTTGCATCTGAAATTAATGAATAATGTCAGATCATAATGTTGCCGCAGAAACATGTGCATGACTTGTCAAGATCAGAAATTGTCTACTCAAAATTATAAATATTAATCTGAAGAACCAAGAATGGAATGAAATTAAGTAAAAAGGAAAAACTTGACTATGAAAATGGAGCAGCTGAGTAACTACTAGCTTATTTTTATTGCTATATGGCTCAAAAAGCTATGCATATAAACTACAGAGATTTTCTGATGCCCCATCTGCAACAGAAGCTCATACTGAGATGTTTGTTGTAGAGAAAATTAGAACCAAAAAAATAACAAAATTAACATGTGATCAAATAAGAATAGCTAAGCTAATAGATGATACACATAAATTATACAAGTTGTAAGAGTGAGATTGGGGGAACAACTTCCTTTATCAACATGGCTGAAAGGCAAGTAGAGAGGTAACAAAATAGGCTTGTTCAACCTGGGACTGAGATGCAGTTATATTACTTAATTTAGTCGTGTTCTACCTACAATATACATATACATCTGCATCTGCTTTGGACATAAATTCACACAGTTCCTCCTACGTCCATATGCCTTTGAAGTTGCGCGCGCGCACACACAAAAAAAGTATTTTTGTCCTTTTGTCCTAATTGAAACGGTTGGGTAACCACCCAATGGGGTATCTTTGCGATCCTGCCACCAGAACGGCCATTGCGACCATGGTTCTCAAGTCGCACGACTAGTCGCAAAAAAATATCGACTCATGACTCGAGTCGCGACTAGTCGCAACTGCAGGCTCGACTTTTTCCAAGTCGCTACCCCAGAACAACTCATCGTCTCCAAAACCATGATTGCGACGATGCCGCTGCCACTGGGGTCCACGTGTGTCGTCTGGGACTGGGTCACTGTGATCGAGTGAATGCAAAAAAAAAAAAAATCGCCAGCGCTTGGCCAGCAGCCGGCCGCATGCTCCTCAACATCCCAGGCGAGCGTCCCGGACATAGGCAATCTCACGAGCGTCATGGCGGAGGGCTGTAAGTAGGCTGCGTGTCCGGCGACAGCAGCCTACAGACACCGAGGCAAGAACGGCAAGTGGTCTGGCTATCCGATGCCTGCCACCAGGGAAGGCCGTGGCGCATTTGTGTCATGCCTAACGCAGCAAGCCAGATGATGCAAACACACATCCCAGGGTCCACAGTGCGTCCCGGACCCGGGCAACGCGGTCAGCCACGCGGCGAGGCCATGGGCGTCATGAATGGCGGCAGCTGCGCGCATGACAGAGTCCATGCCGACAGTGAATCCGGAGACCATCGTGAGGCCACGGGCGCCATGGATAATGTCAAAGCCAACGTAGGCATCGTGGACGACGTCAATGGCGACGAAGCATGTTGTATTTAGATCAGCGGTGGATTTGGGAGAGGAATACCCATGGGCAATCAAACAGATGATCAGGCTTTCCATATATATGATATTTTCATGTAACAAAATACCCCTTTTTAACAAAGGGGTAAGTTCTAATCTCCGTCGTCGATTTGCCTCGAAAACTGTAAACTTTTTAAAGGGGGGTGTAGCAAAGCGCAACAGGTATTAAACAGCCTCATCCCACTCACCCTCTTCATGCACATGAAATTGCCCTTAAGCAGAGCTTCATGGACAACTTGCAGTTGGTTTGTTGTGTTGTTCCGTTGTGCCATCTAGTTAGTTATAGAGTCTCAATACATACTAACTGGGGTAAGTTTTTGCTATCACGGTTATAAAAGAAGATAGTTTAAACTAATTGCCTTATCCAGAAGCAGGGATAGAGAAGTGCTTCTAGGAATCCAACACAATGTCAAAAGGAACCTTGGTTTACTATAATAGTCTTGAACACTACTACATAGGGCTCGAAATATAATTTAATTGGTAGTTTGGTACGGCACTGGTCTAGCAATTGAAGTGCAAGGAGACAATGGCAGGAGACTCAGTGTCTGCACTCTGCAACATCTACACTATCACTCAAGAATATAGTACTTAACTGCTAGCAAGAATAAGAACAAAGAATGTTTGTGGCACTTCACTTGACCTCTTTTGTGCAGTGCACATGCTATACATCTATATGACTTTAAGCAGATAAATTTCACGTGTTCAAATGGAACAGAACTTGCTTGGGCATGTAAAATACTTTGTTCCTGCCATTCAATACAACGAGACGCAAAGCCTTTGCACTTTCTCAAACAAAACAAAAAAATAAAAACGTAACTTTCATCACAACTTCTATGGAATGGCCATTAATGGGAGAAAACGATGACTACCTGGTCTCTCAGGATTTTGATTGTTTCGGCGAAGGGCAATCTTTTGATCCATTAGTCTTTTGTATTCTTCAATGCGGGCCTCCTGCACACAGTGACTTGCAAAGTAAGAAAGCTAAGATACCCAATGTAAAGAATCAAATATGAGTTATGAATCTTCGAATAAGATCTGTCACAAAACCCTAGGAAACATACCACCAGAACTGTACGAATAATCAATTTGAAGAAACAATTTCGAGTTATAAAAACTAGAAACCTACCAAGTAGCAAAGTAGCAATTGTGTGTGCAGTGCTGAGTAAACTGCGTTTCACGGCGTGGATAATTTCTGTTGGTAAATAACAACCTCGCCAAATCTCAATACTAAACAGAGGTTCCTCGCAAAAGATATTGCTGGCAGTGGCGTGTCAGGATTACCTCATCTTCCTGTTTGCTTTGGCGCGCATCGTCATCTTGTTTAGTGTCTGTGAGGTTCTCGGTCTGACTGCTCTCCATTTTTATTCACAGCTACGACCAGACGGGGACAGGGGCGGATCTAGATGGTGCGCCGGGTATGCACCTGCGCAGCCAGAAGTTATGAAGGTCGGTTGGATTTAACCAATCGCTGGATGAAAACAACCACGTACCTGAAAACTCAATGGGCGAAACTGTGGACGGGGTGGAGACGCGATGTCCCCTCGAGGAAGAACGGGAACGGCGATGGCAGCGACGCTCGTGAGAGGCCGGGGTGTCGGAGGTGGGGAGAAGGCGTCGGGGAGGGGGGCGTGGGACTGAGCCGTCGGGTGCGAGGCGGAGCGGGATTGAGGCGTCGGCGGTGACGCTGAGGTCCGGCACGGCGGCAGCTGCAGGAGAGATTTGGAGCCGCGTTGCTAGGTAAGGACTCCGGGCGAAGAGAAATGGCATCAGAATAGTATTACGCTAACTGTAAACTGTTTTTGTTTGCAGCAAGTCCTTTGCTTGTGCAACTGACTCACTCCGTCCGGAGGTTCTTAATACTGATTCCAGATTATTATTATCACTATTTTCCAAAAAGATAACCTCGCATAACTGACCTACTTTGATCTGAACTCTGTTTAGCTCGATAAAATTGCCTGATTTGCTTGCCGACGCTTAGAACATCTTCAACGGCAGCCCTAAAGCACACCTGTGCAAAAAAAATCATTTAGATAAAAAAAGGCTCCAGCAGCAGCCCTATAGTTATATCGAAAAAGTTTAGGTCCTGCCCAAAAAACTGCTACGAGTGATGCATATTTGCATCACCGCTAGCCGCCGACGCAAAATCAGAAATGACGCCAGAAGAGCCTCAACCGTTGAAACTGAAAATTGTTGTCACTGAATCGCCTCCCGCCACGACCGCTGCCAACAACTAATACGTCGTGGAAGGCATCTCCGACACGACCACCGCAGGCCACCAGTTCATCATGGAACGCATCTCCAACTCGACCGTCAACACCGCCGACCTCCCATTGCCCTCGTCGCACCCGGAATCGTCCCTCATGTGGTTCCCGGTGGCAGTGCAACAAGCTGAAGGTCATCCGCTGCAAGCTTGCGCCATCGCGAATCACCGTCGTAGTCAGCGGGGATGCGCCTAAGGACCCCCATCGTCGCCGCTAAGGCTCCGGCGTACACGAAGAAGGTCATCGGGAAGAGGTCGCCACGGGAACCATCGGGCATGGTTAAGAAGAAGACAACAGCAATGGCCTCGCCGCCACCGATCCCTTCCACGACGGCAGTGACTCCTCCGGCACCGCTTGGGGCCTCTTCCCCTCCCATCTCACCGTCATATGCGGACAAGTTGACATCACTCGTCGCCACAACCCCCGATGTCCCCAACGTGTTTAGTGAAATGATCGGAGCTAAAAAATTCCTTTTTGGTTTTTCAACTATTTTTATGGGATTTTACAGTTTGTATGTAGTTGTCATGTGATGTGTGTGTATTTACTTCAAATTTGATGTATGTGGCATGGATGATGGATTTTTTGGGGGAAATACACTTGTGTGGAGGTCGGTGGTCGAGGTCGAGGAGAGGAAGCTAGGCTACAAAGAAATAATCAAGAACATCGAAAACGAGCAAAAGCTCATGTTCATGACTTCATGGGCACAAGTACTCTCGATGAGAAGGTAAGAACATGGTTGGAGCTTTGTCACGATCAAGTGACGACAATGAGGTCAATGGGAGGCTTTCTGAGAAGGTTTTGGAGGCTTTTGGATGATTCATGAGAAGAGGCATGGGTTAAATGAGTGGAAATGGAAACAATGGTGGCAATTGAGAGAATGGGGTAAATGAAGAGAATGCAAGCATTACTCATGACAGTAAAGGCAATGACATTTGAGAGCTCTGTGCATTCATGTTCTATGCACTTTTGATTGTGTTTATGATGCACAATGCTTTTGATTTTATGCTTAACTTCAAAGTTTAATTTGGAATATTTTGGATTTGAACTTGAATTTGAAATGTTGTTGATTATATGTGTTGTGAGGTTGCAATGTGTTAATTGCCATGTCATAGTTTTTTTAATATGTGTGCAATTGTGGAGTAGAGAAAAAGAAGGCCAAATTTTAGGGCCCTAGTTTTTGGTCTGCTGGAAAAGCATAACTTTTCTGGTGACCAAAACCTTCTCCCCCTCCTCTAAAACCATTTTAGGGCACCAAATCATTGGGTCATTGTTGGACATGCACCTAGAGCATGTGGCATTTTGGTTACGCAAAACGAGGTTTAAGATTTGGCCAAATGTCATCTGGCGCTTCAACCCCTTTTAGAGTGATGCGGAACTTTGGTCACCTAGTGGGGTTGCGGCTTTATTGGTCTTTCAAAACCTTTGAGATTCTTACCAAAGTTTGATTGCCCATATACCATGTCGTCAAGACCTTCGAGGTTAATCAAACTTGTGCAAGTTTACTCGACTGAATTACTCACATGAATCATGATGGAAAGTCGATATGCAAAAGGTGAAACTTCAGACAATGACTTTGAATAAGTTTGATGTAACTTTCAATTTATTATCATTTTCTATGGAGACATCAAAAGACGACCTAAGTAAGAACCCTAGGTACATGGCTCCACTGGACTAATCACCCAGGGCTCTAGTCGACAACAACGAAAAAATCATGAGGAAAAGCTTAGGTGGTTAGCAGGCCTATGACACATGGTGTCAATGACTACATATGGTGTCGTAGGCCTGGGATCCGGGCCAGGCTAGCGGAGGTGGAGGGCTCTGATCGTCATTGGTTACTTCTCCGTTGCCGGTTTTCTCATTCTTCTCTTTTGTGAGCTAGTCGTTGAGCTAGCACTCTCTGGATGAGTGAATTTGCCATGTACATCCCATGATTGTGGTGCTGGCAGGGGTCGCTCAAGATATCCTCATACGTGCGTGTTGGCCGTCGGGGGCCTGTTTTCCCATCCCCTCTTCTTGTTGCTGGCCTGGCTAACGCTGTGTGTTACTGCCACAAGTTTTGGATCTTGCTCCTCTTTGCACTGGTGGTCTCTGTTGCAATTCTTGTTTCTTCCCCTAGAGCTGTTACCATCGGCGGGCTCCTGTTATTCTGCTGCTGGCATGGGTCGCCGACCTGTGCGAGTTGTTTCCTCCCCGATAGCGTATTTGTGGCGACCTTCATGAGTGTTGCCATGGAGGTTAGGTTGCCTTCTCCCCATTTCTTGCCAAGCTTGTGGCAGAACAAGGGGTCTTGTGCATTGTGGATGAAGGTGTCAATTGTTGTCCGATAACCCACAAGTATAGAGGATCAGTTGTAGCCTCTTTCGTTAAGTAAGAGTGTCAAACCCAACGAGGAGCTAAAGGTAGAACAAATATTCCCTCAAGTTCTATCGACCACCGATACAACTCTACGCACGCTTTACGTTCGCTTTACCTAGAACAAGTATGAAACTGGAAGTACTTTGAAGGTGTTGTAGGATAGGTTTGCAAGATAATAAAGAGCACGTAAATAAAAACTAGGGGATGTTTAGATAAAGAAACAACTAAGTTAGTTTTAGTAGAGAGCTTTTTGTCACAAGAAAGTTATTTGTCCCTAGGCAATCGATAACTAGACCGGTGTCGGATTTTGGGTTTCGGCAGACCCTTGAGGTTCGAACACTGGGGTGCGCGCGGAGATTTCGCCTCCTACCTACCTGCGCCCCTCCGCCTCGCTAAGATCTAAGCAATGGAAAGAACAACACGAATGACACAGGGTTTATACTGGTTCGGGCCACCGTTGTGATGTAATACCCTACTCCAGTGTGTGGTGTGGTGGATTGCCTCTTGGGCTGATGATGATGAACAATACAAGGAAGAACAGCCTCGCGAGGGTTTGCTCTTGGCTGGGGTTCAGTCCCCCTTCTCTCTCTCTGCTAGGGTTCTACCAGATCTCTTGTTGTCCGTTCACTCCGTGGGTGGCTGGTCCTATTTATAGAGGCCTTGGTCCTCTTCCCAAATATCGAACGGGAAGGGAGCCAACAATGGCGGGCTAATTTGAAGGGGAACAGCTAGTACCAGCTATCCTGACAAAAGTAGTCTTCGCCTGCACAAAGCTCTGGTGGTGACGCCGTCTTGGGCTTCACAATGACCTCCATCTTGCAGTCCTCCTGGTCTTGGTCTTGTTGCACCGAAATGGCAACATTTGCTTGATGCCTCGGTACTCCGCGGCTGCGCTTGCTCCCTTTGCACCAAAGAGGAAAGGAGGACGCTGCGCGGGCTGGCACCCGCCTGGCGCCTTTGGTCGTCATGGCTTGCGTCACGGGCACCTCGTGAGGTACCCCGCCTTGATCTCTCCGCCTCCTCGCGAGCCAGCCTGATGAGGCCGTGCCTGAGGAAGCTCCGCGTCGTCCGCCCCGCGAGGCTTAGCCCCTCGCGAGGGTCTTGGGTCTGTGTTGGTGAAGATGGGCCGTGCTGGGCCCCCCTTTGAGCCACGCCGCAGGCCGCAGGCAGGCAAGTCTGGGGACCCCCGTTCCTAGAACACCGACAGTAGCCCCCGGGCCCAAGGCGCGCCCGGACTTGGCCGTGCAGGGAGGCGGAAGGGCAAGAGCGAAGTGCCGCAGGCCCTAACAGCCTGCGGCCTTGGGCGCCGCGTGGCGGTTGATTGGATGTGAGCGCCTTAGCAACCGTGCGAGTTGATAAAGGAGCGGCATCTGCCTAGGCTTTGCTTTTTTGCTTTCTTCGGTTGCTGCTCAGATCCCCTTTCTTGCGCCTCTCCTTCCTTCCTCCAAAGTTTCCAGATCTACTCCGACCGCGTGACCTAGGAAGCCATGGTGCCTCGTCAGCCTCCGGCCATAGCTTGGTACTCGTCTGCCCTGAACTCGCCGAACGTGTCGGAGGCGAGCCTTGCCCGGTTGCGCCGGATGGCGGTGGCGCGGGGCATCGACGGGGCGAAGGTGTTCAAGGCCGGCTCCACCACCCCTGAGGGTCAAGGGAGCACCTTCTATCCATTCTTCGTAAGTGCCATTGTTGCTGGCCTGGTGCCTCCCTTCTTCGAGTTCTTCTTCTCTGTCCTCCGCCATTACAAGCTACAGGCTCTGCATCTCCACACCAACTCCGTCCTTCTCCTGGCAATCTTCGCCTATTACTGTGAGGCTCACGTAGGGGTGCAGCCCTTAGTGGCCTTGCTGCGCCACTACTTCTACCTCTGGACCTCTCGCGGTTCTGCTTCCGCGTGCCCGAGCTTCATCGCGTACGGCGGCGCCATTGCCATCTCGAACCCCGGGAAAAGGATTGAGGGCTTCAGGAGTAAGTGGGTCTTGGCGGATGCTGGGCGCATTCACCCTCGGCTGATCTTGCCCACGGAGCAGCCCACGAGCTCCAGCGATTGGGGTCGAGCGGAGCTCGCGGACCCCCGCGTGAAGCTGGTGTTGGAGAAGATGGATGCGGATCTGAGGCCGGCCAACATGGCGGCGGCGAAGCTAACCGGCGCGTCGCTGCTGAGGGAATTCCTGGAGCACCAGCTGGCTCCGCTTCGGCTGTACTCACTTCCGATGTGGAGGCCCCATCCGAGCCCCGCGACCTTGGCCGACGGAGATCCGGCTGCGGTCCTCCAATCTCTGGTCGGGGGCGATGTGGCGAGGTTGGAGGGTGCTCCTACGCCCTTGTTCCTCCGCGACGACTAGGAGCAGGTAGTGGAGTCCATGCCCGTCTTCAACGGGGATGGGCTCGTGCCCATGGAAACTCCCGAGGAACCGATGGACGTGCCCTCCGACGACTCCAGCGAAGAGGAGGAAGGAGGGGAGCGGGAAAGAGGGCCTGACTCCGAGGCGACTGACGGAGAGTCGAGGGCTCCCCTCCCCCGGCGCAGGTCCCGCGTTCTCCACCTCTCTCCGAGCGATGATGACGAGGATGACGACGAGCAGGACGGCGGGAGCTTGCCCTTGATCCCGAAGAAGGACAGGACCGGGCTGATCTCCCGTGGGTCTGCCCCGGCCCCGAGGCGGACCGCACCTTCCACTTCCAAGCTTCCCGAGGTTGACCCTTCCAGCCGGCTTTCAGGCTTCAAATTTGGCCGGAGGCCGCTCGAGCTCACTGGCGACAACCCGTAAGCGTTTGATTCTTGTCTTTATTTCTTATTCTGCTTCCGAGGCTTGACGTCCGCATCTCTTGGACAGGCTGGCGCCCGCAGCAAAGAAGCCGAAGGGAGCTCCTGAGGTTCCATCCGTGGCAGCGCCTCTGCCCGCGAAGGAGGGTGACCGCGACGCACGGGCTTCTCCTGCCCGGTCGTCCTCACGAGGCCTGGCTGAGCCGGCTGGGGCGAGCTTGGCCCCCATGGCCCAAGTGACTCCCGAGGTGTCCTTGCCTGCCGCCGCCACTACAACCGTTGGGGCGCAGCAGACTCCGCCTCAGGATGCTGTGGCCGCGTAGCCGCCTTCTCCTCCTACTCCACCGGCTGCTGTCTCTCCGACTCCTTCTGCCGTTCTGGATCATGCTGTCGCTGAGCTGGACTGACTGCGGCAGGATCTTCTTGGCGCCAACCCTCGCTTGGTGGCCGGGCGCTTGGAGCTGGCTTCCGGATGGGTTCGCTCCGATGCTTCGATTCGGGCGGCGCTGGTCTAGGCCTCGACGGCTTGCGATGAGGAGAAGCAGGCCGTCCTTGAGGCGAAGGCTGCTCGTGACGCAGCCCTGGGGGAGGTGGTCGACGTCCGTGGTCGCTGCAAGGCGCTGGAGGACGAGCTGCAGGGCCTGCGGGACCAGCTCGCGAAAGAGGTCCGCCTTCGCCAAGAGCAGGAAGAAGGTGTGAAGGCTCGCGAGGCGGCCGTCACGGAGGGGGAGGTCAAGCTCAGGAAGCGCCGCGACCGCCTAGGCACGCTGGAGCAGGAGTTGAGGGCGAGGAAGACCGAGCTGGACGACAAGGCCCTGGTTCTTGTCGAGGACCGCGTGGACTTCATGGAGATGGAGGCGAAGGCTCGCTCCTCACTAAGGACGCTTTACGACAGCGCCCTGGAGAGCCCGCTGGCTGGCGCCGAGGACGGCCCCGCCAAGCTGCTTCCCTTCCTGGTTCGCGCTCTTGAAGATGTCTCCCTTGGCCTTGGCCCCACGGCGGAGGCCGAGGCGCATGTCCTGTCTTCTGCAGCACTGACGCGGGTGCTCACCCACATCTACCTTCGCGATCCCGACGTCGACCTCGACGGCCTGCTGGAGCCAGTAAGCGGCGAGCGTGCCGCTGCCGCTGCCGAGGCCGTGAAGGGTCGCGCGGAGGCTCTGCTGGGGAAGTTCCGGGCCTTCAGCACCAAGCCGAAGCAAGGCGCTGCCGACCCCACTGCTCCATGAGGCGCACCCACTCCGCGATGCTCCACCGCCGACAAGTGACTCCGTTGTGGCTCTTGTCCTGCCTTTAATTCCTGCACATGTATCATGCCTCAGGGAGGCGTTTAAACTTACGTTTGGCATTGAGATAACAGTGTGGACTGTAATATTTGCTTTTGAATTCCTTGAATTTTGCGCTTTTCCTTCCTACTTGCTTATGTTCTACGCCGGCAAAGCCCGGCCCCGCGCATACCTCACCCAGCGTTAGTCCCGACCGGAAACCAGGACGGGGCCAAGGAGTAAGGGGCTACGTGACAAGTTAGGCTCCTAAGTCGCGATGCTCAGGAGTCCCCCTTGGCGCACGAACAACAAGTAGGGAGGTGTGATGTGGGTGGATCTACCGTTCTACGTCTGCAGAGCCCGGCCACGCACATACCTCACCCAGCGTTAGCCTTTCGGAACTAAGGAGTGAGGGGCTACGTGATCAGTTAGGCTCCTGAGTCGCGATGCTCAGGAGTCCCCCTTGACGCTTAAATGGCCTTCATACCTTGGCTCCGCTCGGGGAGAGACGCGCGACGAACCAGGCCCGGGGGAGGGAGCCTGGCTGGGCGGCGTGCGTCTGGGCGTGACCCAGGCGCAGCCCCCGTGCCCAGCCCCCTCGCGTGGCACTCCCGAGGGGAGGCGTTACGATGAGGCTAGACACTGAGCTCTGGGCTCCCTGAGGTTGATGCGGCCCGGGGGCCACCCTCAGTTATTTATCACCAGCGCGGAGTATAGCGCTTCCGTATGTGTACGGTCATAGCCGCTCCTCGGCAGTGTCGTTAGCCAGTGCGGAGCATGGTGCTTCCCACTGGTACATGGGAGGGGGCCCCCCTTCGGGAGGAGCCTCCGGGGCGTGTACAGCCCCGCCCTGACACGTGGCTGGCACGGTAGGGCCTGGCGAGGTGTATCTGGGCATCCGTGGGCCAGCGCGGGACTCACGGGGCCCTACCTCTAGGCGGGTTGCGCCTGGCACTGGGCCTTATCTTGTGATGTGTCCCTGCAAATTTGGTTAGATGCCGGCACTCTACGTCCTCGGGTCCCGGCCCTCGAGCTGGTCTCAGCCGTTGCTGGTATGCCAGGTCGCGATGCCGTGGACAAGGCCAGAGGGGGAGGGCTGGAGAGCCACTAAGAGCCCTGAGTCGCGATGCTCAGGTACCCCCCCTTTAACGTGCAAGCGGTCGGCATGGAGAAGAAGAGGTGCCGTGGGCCGGCATCAAATAATCAAGCATGGTGGGTATGACGCATAACCGGAAATAACTGCAAATGAGATACACGCCGCTGGGTCTGGCCCGAGCGACTTGGGGATCGTGCAGCCCGAGGGGCGCCCCCAACAAGGTAAGCTAACAACATGAAATAAAAGGGATACATGCCGCAGGGACGGACCCACGCGGCCTGGGGATAATGCAGCCTTGGGGGGGCGCTCCCAGCTGGAAGTAAAACTTGAAAGATGTCACTTGATGACGTTGAGGACGAAGGGGTGTTGGTGTAGCAGACTCGGTGGGCTGCGGAAGCCGATCCTCACGAGCCCCCAGGCCCAGGGGCCTCAGGAGGCTCCGGAGGCGCTGGTGGCTCCCTGCGGGCCATCTCCATCTCCACCAGGGCTGCGGAACGCCTGGCCTCTTGTGCCTCCATGATGCCCCTCATGAGGCGCTGGTATGTGACAGCCGCGTTCGGCAAGCCGTAAGGCATGCGAACGCAGTTGTGGGGTGGACCTTCGCAGCGCCCCACTCGCGAGGCCCAGAGGCGCTCCAGAGAGGCGACTCGGTTAAGCCCTGGTATGTCGATGCAGATGCGCAGCCCACCATCCTCGCCTGGATGGGGAGCCACTGCTGGTAGACGGCGGACGCCTTTCATGACCCTTGACTCCTGTAGCTCCTGAATGGCCTTGCTGACGAACTCCTGAGGGTCTGGCCCTCCTTGCCTTACTCCTTCTTGAGGGAAACGTGCTTCGAAGCACGCCTCCATGTGGTGCCCAAGCGCCTCCCTCGTGACCCTAGCCAGGTCGGTGGCCCTCCAGGGAAGAGCCCCCGAGCCCTGCCTGAGGAGGGCGCCGGGCGCGCTTTCCTATGCGACGGAAGGAGGTTCCCCAGGCACGGGCCCAGAGGGGCCTGCCTCCTAAGGGGCCGGGCCGGACAATGTCTTCTTTTTCTTGGGGGCGGTCTCGGGAAACCTCCTGCTTCCGCGATCCGGGTCTTCCAGTGACGCGGCCTGAAAGGCTCGTTCCAGGGAACACACCGCATCCTTCTCTTCACAGGGCACCGTGATGACTCCGCCACTTCCTGGCATCTTGAGGATGTTGTAGCCGTGGTGAGTTACAGCCATGAACTTGGCCAGCGCCGGGTACCCAAGGATGGCATTGTACGGCAGACGAATGTGAGCGACATCGAAATCGATGTGCTCGGTGCGGTAGTTGTCGCGTGCCCCGAAGGTGACAGGGAGGCGGACCTGCCCAATCGGGACCGTGGAGCCGTCGATGATTCCGGAGAAGGGCTTGGTTGGCTGAAGCTGGCTGTAGGGCACTTGGATATTGTTGAATGTTTCTACGGACAGGACGTTGAGCCCTGCCTCTCCATCGATGAGGGTCCTGGTGACCACCACGTTGCTGATGATTGGGGAACAAAGTATCGGGAGGACTCCGGCTGTAGCCGCACACTTGAGCTGATCTGCTGAGCTGAACATGATGGCGCACGCCGACCACCTGAGAGGGCGCGTGGCTTCAAGCCTGGGAAGGACTGCATTCACTTCGCGGGCGAACTGCTTGAAGATGAGTTGAGAGACTGGGGCCTGAGCCCCGCACAGGATGCAGGCGATCGCGCGTGGCTCCTGGAAGCCCCCAGCCCCCTCGTCTTGGTGGCGGTCCTCGTTTCTCCTTGGCTGCGGCGGCAGCGGAGGGAGGCCTGCGTTGCCATGTAGGCGATCCTCGCGAGGCTGATCCCTCCAGTCTCCCTCGCGAGGCGGGTCTTGCTAGCGATCCTCGCGAGGTTGATCGCGCCACCCTTGGCGCGGGCCACGGTCTTCCCAGCGTCCTACGTTCCTTCCTCCTCCTTGACCGTAGCCCCGGTCACCGCGGTCGGGGCAACGGCCGATCCTTCCTTCTCGCACGGCTTGGAGCTCTTGACATTCGTTGGTGTTGTGGGTGTGGAGGTCGTGGTACACATAGTACCGGCTGCCTTTGGAAGGTTCAGGCTGATCTCTTCCCCGCTTGGTGTCTGGTTCTGCCGCGAGCACGGCAGCCCCCTTGCGCTTCATATCCTTGGCCTTGGGCTTCTTCTCTTCTGGGTCTGCGGCGGGCAGCTCGAGGAGGGAGAGACGCCCTTCCTCAGCCCTGGCGCACTTGGTCGCCAAGTTGAACAGCTCCAAGGAAGTGCACAGGTCTTCATGCATCGCCAGCTCCTCCTTCATCTTGACATCGCGCACGCCGTCGGAGAAGGCTGAGATGATGGCCTCCTCAGTCACCTTGGGAATCTTGAGGCGTGCGTTGTTGAAGCGCTGGATGTACTTCTGCAGGGTCTCCCTGGATTGTTGCTTGATGCGGCGCATGTCGCTCACGGCGGGTGGCCAGTTGCGAGTACCTTGGAAGTTGGCGATGAAGCGGGTGCGTATCTTGTCCCAGGAGGAGATCGTGCCTAGAGCCAGGTTCAGGAGCCAGGTGCGGGCCCCATCCTTGAGCGCCATGGGAAACCAGTTCACCATGACCTTCTCGTCTTCGTTGGCAGCTTCGATGCCCAGCTCGTAGAGCTGGAGGAACTCTGCAGGGTCAGCCGTGCCGTCGTAACAAGGAGGCAGGTCCGGCTTGAACTTGTCGGGCCACGCGACGCTGCGTAGCTCGGTGGTGAAGGCACGGCAGCCTGCTGTGGCCACGGGAGGCCTTGGGTGACGGAGAGCTTGATCTTGCATGTCCCCGCGCGCTGCAGCTGGGTCTTGACGTGCGGGAGCAGGAGCATGGTCGCGACGTGCTGGAGCAGGGAGCGCCCGTGCAACTTCTTGCGGGCGAGGGACTTCTTGGCAGCTCTGCTCTTACCGCGCTGGCACCTGACGGAGCGGGTTCCGCCCAGGGGCCACGCACCTTGGAGCCATGGCGCCTTCTTGTGGAGGAGGCGACCGGGGCGCCGCCGGAGCTTCGTCGCCCGCGCAGGGCGGGGTGCGGTGCAGCGGAGCGGACGGCGCAGGAGAGCCCCCTGCGGCGCGGACGAGCTCGGCGACACGGTCGAGCCATTCTTCGTAGACGTCGTCGACGGGACGGTAGCGCAGGAGCTCGTTTGCCGCGATGAGTGCAGCTCGAGCCTCCATGGGTGCGCGGAGCACGCGGGACGATGAACCAGCTGGGGTGAGCGAGGGAGTAGCGGTGCGGTTGTCTTGCCGCACGGACGGATACTGAGACGATGCTTGCTGCTCGTCCCCCGGCGGGCCGGTGGCGGCGTTGACGGCAGGTGACGGGGAACGGTGAGGACGCTCGCCGACAGGAGCCGTCTAGGCGACGCGGGAAGCGAGAGCGTCCCGGCGCTCGGCGCGGGCCCGACGAGCGTCAGACATGGGCGCGATGGTCGGAGGAGAACGGGGCGGTGGAAGACGAATTCCGGTGCACCCCTACCTGGCGCGTCAAATGTCGGATTTCGGGTTCCGGCAGACCCTTGAGGTTCGAACACTGGGGTGCGCGCGGAGATTTCGCCTCCTACCTACCTGCACCCCTCCGCCTCGCTAAGATCTAAGCAATGGAAAGAACAACACGAATGACACAGGGTTTATACTGGTTCGGGCCACCGTTGTGGTGTAATACCCTACTCCAGTGTGTGGTGTGGTGGATTGCCTCTTGGGCTGATGATGATGAACAATACAAGGAAGAACAGCCTCGCGAGGGTCTGCTCTTGGCTGGGGCGATGAACTGCTGGGAGGAGTTCAGTCCCCCTTCTCTCTCTCTGTTAGGGTTCTACCAGATCTCTTGCCGTCCGTCCACTCTGTGGGTGGCTGGTCCTATTTATAGAGGCTCTGGTCCTCTTCTCAAATATCGAGCGGGAAGGGAGCCAACAATGACGGGCTAATTTGAAGGGGAACAGCTAGTACCAGCTATCCTGACAAAAGTAGTCTTCGCCTGCACAAAGCTCTGGTGGTGACACCGTCTTGGGCTCCACAATGACCTCCGTCTTGCAGTCCTCCTGGTCTTGGTCTTGTTGCACCGAAATGGCAACCTTTGCCTGATGTCTCGGTACTCCGCGGCTGCGCTTGCTCCCTTTGCACCAAAGAGGAAAGGAGGACGCTGCGCGGGTTGGCACCCGCCTGGCGCCTTTGGTCGTCATGGCTTGCGTCACGGGCACCTCGTGAGGTACCCCGCCTTGATCTCTCCGCCTCCTCACGAGCCAGCCTGATGAGGCCGTGCCTGAGGAAGTTCCGCGTCGTCCGCCCCGCGAGGCTTGACCCCTCGCGAGGGTCTTGGGTCTGTGTTGGTGAAGATGGGCCGTGCTAGGCCCCCCTTTGAGCCACGCCGCAGGCCGCATGCAGGCAAGTCTGGGGACCCCCGTTCCCAGAACGCCGACAACCGGTAATCATTATTGCAATTTTATATGAGGGAGAGGCATAAGCTAACATATTTTCTCTCCTTGGATCATATGCACTTATGATTGGAACTCTAGCAAACATCCGTAACTACTCAAGATCATTAAGGTAAAACCCAACCATAGCATTAAAGTATCAAGTCCTCTTTAGTCCCATACGCAAACAACCTACTTACTCGGGTTTGTACTTCTGTCACTCATACCACCCATCATAAGAAAATCATGAGCATATTGAAAACCCTACAACGGGGATCCCTCACGCTTGCGCGACACGGAGAGCACCATAGGACAGCACCAATAAAAAACATGCAACTCAAACCAATCACGATCATCAATTAACCCATAGGACAAAACGGATCTACTCAAACATCATAGGATAGCCATACATCATTGGGCAATAATATATAGCGTTGAGCACCGTGTTTAAGTAGAGATTACAGTGGGGAGAAGAGGTTTTACACTACTGCATAGAGGGGGAGAGTTGGTGATGATGGCGGCGAAGTTGTTGGTGTAGATTGTCGTCACGATGATGGCCCCGGCGGCGTTCTGGCGCCACCGGGAGAGAGGGGGAGAGAGCCCCCCTCCTCCTTCTTCTTCCTTGACCTTCCATTAGATGGGAGAAGGGTTTCCCCTCTGGTCCATGGCCTCCATGGCGGTGGAGGGGCAGGAGCCCTTCAGAGATTGGATATCTCTCTCTCTCTGTGTGTGTGTGTTTCTTTCTATTTCTGCGCTCCCTGATTCTGGCCTTTCATCGTTTCTTAAATTCTCGAAGATCCCTAACTCCGATTGGGCTGAAATTTTAACACAATTTTTATTTGGATATTAGCTTTCTTGCGGTGAAAGAAGGGCACCAACCGCCTTACGGGATGGCCACAAGGGCCCAGGGCGCGCCCCTCACCCTTGTGGCCCCCTCGGGCATTGTCTCGCGTTGATTTTTTTTCCCAAAATTCACATATAGTCCAAAAAAAATCTCCGTAAGTTTTTATCGCATTGGACTCTGTTTGATATGGATTTTCTGCGAAACAAAAAACATGCAACAAACAGGAACTGGCACTAGGCACTTGATCAATATGTTAGTCCAAGAAAATCATATAAATTGTTGCCAAAACTATGTAAAATTTGTAGAATATTGGCATGGAACAATCAAAAATTATAGATACGACGGAGACGTATCAGCATCCCCAAGCTTAATTCCTGCTCATCCCTGAATAGATAAATGATAAAAAAGATAATTTTTGATGTGGAATGCTACCTAGCATAATTTTGATCATATAATCTAATCATGGCATGAATATTAAGACACGAGTGATTCAAAGCAATAGTCTATCATTTGACATTAAGACAATAATACTTCAAGTATACTAATAAAGCAATCATGTATTCTCAAAATAACATGGCCAAAGAAAGTTATCCCTACAAAATCATATAGTCTGGCTATGCTCCATCTTCATACACAAAGTATTTCATCATGCACAAACCCGATGACAAGCCAAGCAATTGTTTCATACTTTTAATGTTCTCAAGTCTTTTCAACTTTCACGCAATACATGAGCATGAGTCATGGATATAACACTATAGGTTGAATAGAATATGATGGTGGAGGTTATGTGGAGAAGACAAAAGGGAAGAAAATCTCACATCGACGCGGCTAATCAACGGGCTATGGAGATGCCCATCAATTGATGTCAATGCGAGGAGTAGGGATTGCGATGCAACGAATGCACTAAGAGCTATAAGTGTATGAAACCTCAAACTGAAAACTAAGTGGATGTGCATCCAACTTGCTTGCTCATGAAGACCTCGGGCATTTGAGGAAGCCCATCATCGGAATATACAAGCCAAGTTCTATAATGAAAATCCTCACTAGTATATGAAAGTGATAACTCAAGAGACTCTCTATGTGAAGAACATGGCGCTACTCTGAAGTACAAGTGTGGTAAAAGGATAGTAGCATTGCCCCTTCTCTCTTTTTTTCTCATTTTTTTGCTCTCTTTTTTGTCCTCTTTTTTTCATCCGGAGTCTCATCCCGACTTGTGGGGGAATCATAGTCTCCATCATCCTTTCCTCACTGGGACAATGCTCTAATAATGATGATTATCACACTTGTATTTACTTACAACTCAATATTAAAACTCGATACTAGAACAAAATATGACTCTATATCAATGCCTTTGGCGGTGTACCGGGATGTGCAATGATCTAGCGTAACAAAGATTAAAAAAACAGACAAGCTATGGAAATATCATGCTAGCTATCTTACGATCATGCAAAGCAATATGACAATGAATGCTCAAGTCATGTATATGATGATGGAAGTTGCATGGCAATATATCTCGGAATGACTATGAAAATGACATGATAGATAGGTATGGTGGCTGTTTTGAGGAAGATATAAGGAGGCTTATGTGTGATAGAGCGTATCATATCATGTGGTTTGGATGCACCGGCGAAGTTTGCACCAGCTCTCGAGGTGAGAAAGGGCAATGCACGATACCGAAGAGGCTAGCAATGATGGAAGGATGAGAGTGCGTATAATCCATGAACTCAACATTAGTTATAAAGAACTCACATACTTATTGCAAAAATTTATTAGCTATCGAAACAAAGTACTACACGCATGCCCCTAGGGGGATAGATTGGTAGGAAAAAATCATCGCTCGTCCCCGACCGCCACTCATAAGGAAGACAATCAAAAACAAACCATGCTCCGACTTTATCACATAACGGTCCATCATACGTGCATGCTTCAGGAATCACAAACCTTAACACAAGTATTTCTACCAATCCACAATTACTCACAAGCATGACTCTAATATCACCATCTTTATATCGCAAAACTATTGCAAGGAATCAAACATATTATATTCAATGATCTATAAGTTGCATGTAGGATTTTATGACTAATCATGTGAATGACCAATTCCTGATGACTCTCTAAATAGATATTAGTGAAGTAAGAGAATTTAATTCTTTCTACAAAATATATGACCGCGCTCTAACAAATATAAATGAAGTAAAAAAGCATTCTACAAATGACGGTTTTTTATATATAGAGAAACAGGCAATCCAAACTTCAAATGATATAACTGAAGCACTGCTACTCCGATGGAAAAATCGCTGCACTCTCGTGAATTGGGCCGGCCATCAGGTGAAGCCCACGTTCCCATTGTAATCATCTCCACGGTGCCTCTCGTCAACCCTAACGGAGGAGGCACCCACCCAGTCTACCGAGGGGATGGCAAAGGCGCACGGCGCGGCGGCGGCCCCATCCCGAGACGGCGGGTACATGTCGGACACGCACGACGAGGGTCGACTGCAAGAGAAAGAAGGAGATGGCGGACGATTAGCCGCCACCGATGCAGGTCCCAAACCAGTGGGTCGCCACAACTCCCTGAGCGACCGCGTCAGCGAGAGCCTTTGCATCTCCGAGGATGTCGCTGTCGACGACCAGAGCTCTCAGCGACGACGTGGCCCGCCCGCGTCCCATCGAGGCCGTGGAGGCGTCAGTTAGTAAGGGCCACGGAGTGTAGAAAAGGGCGAGCGGCCATGCAGGTACGACGATTTACCACTCCTATTCTTCTGCATCTTGCAATTCTTTTCCTTTGTCCGTTGCCTCTGAATCTGTTGTGCCGATTGGATTACCACAGGAGGCCAAGGAGGCCACAAGTGAGGCATCCAGCTCGACTTCGCCATGCGGGTCGCGCTGCACATTCGTCCCATCGCCGGCAAAGCATTCGTCAGTTGGGAAGGTGGGCAAGCAGGTAATGCCTTACGCTTTTTGTTGTTCATTTTCCGTTTCATTTCTTGATCAGCATTCGCGTCACCACTTCAGAATGCAGTTATCTGAAGCTTATCTTGTCTTCTTTGTACTCAAATATTATTGTGAGTACGCCATTTTATATTATTTCTTAGATTCTTGATCGACCGAGTAGATACTTTTGGAGACAAAATGACTTGTCTGAAACTTATGATCTTCCCAGTGTACTTACATTTTGGTAGCATGTGCACTTCACAATTATATTAGTAGAAGCACTGCTCATATTAGTAATTTATACGTACATACTCTCCAATTCACCACGCTTGAGCATTTTGATAGGTGTATCCCGATAATTTCTTAGCTTTGTGAACATATAGTTTAGAAACCAAATATACTGTTATCTGAAGCTTATTGTCTAATCGGTGAAATTAGCACGCTGATGATTGTACTCTCCAGCCCTCCAGGCTTTAACATTTTGGTCAGTGTAACCTGATCATTTCTTAGCTTCTTCATAATTGATTAGACCATCAGATACTACATCGCTGATTTTCATCAATGGTTTTATACTGGAGCTAAAATGGTTTGCTTTTCTGTTCTTAGATTCAACAGCTTGATGGTCAATGCTGATGATTGGGATTCCATGGATCCATGCAATATATGTACATATTTGATCATGTCTCCTGGATCTGATCAACCTTGGTAGAAGAAGCCAACAATGTGGAGCAGTGCAATCTCTCTGCCACTTAGCCCTTGTAGGCAGTGCGGTAATTAGCAATTAAACTCGAATTATAAATCTTAAAACACATGGTAAAATACTTAGCAAACAAATTTTTTTCCGGTACACATCAAATTTCAGGTTTGAATGTTGTATTATTGCATGAAACCAATACTATAGGTACTATACAATCGGCATTTAAATTCCTCAATGCGAAGCAATTTCACACCAAATACGATTAAATTTGACATTTTGTGCTTACCTCTTTGTTGGAGCTTGTAGGATTATTGTGATAGACTAAATGTAGAATTCTCTTGCCGGCGAGAATGTGTTGTACAAATTTCCCGAAGTATTTGTAGTGCCTATTTATTTACTCAAATATATCATTTTTCCTCAATATTTCTACTTTTGAGATTTTATGGCGGGGGCCTTTCCGAGAGAACTCTTTCTAGGAGCCAAAAGTGGTCACGATAAATCACAACATGTATCCAACTATCTATCAACCATCCTAGAGACTAAGAGCAACTCTAGCACCCCGCATCCCGCCCCGACCCGTAAAATAACCGCCAAAATGCGGGTCGGGGCGGAAAAAACCAGCCCGATCAGACCTGCATCCCGCCCCGTCCTGTAAAAAAATTTAGGGGGCGCGGCAAAATCCCAACCCTAACCCGGAAAAACGCGGGTTTCCCGCGGAAGCGGTTGGTACGGAGACATTTCATCCCGCGCTTTCTCCCACCAACCACCTCTCCTCTCCCCCTCGTGCCGCCGCCGGCCGCCGCCCAAGATTCCGGCGACAGCAGCCGGTAGGAGCACGCCGGAAGGCCGCCACGCGCATGAGGCCTCCCCTCCCTTCCCCCTGCATCGGCGGGCTGTCGGATTTGGCTTTTTCGGCCGCCGGTTGCTGCCCCAGGCGATGAAGTGGTCGGGGAGCCTCTCCCGCAGCCCAGGCAAGGGCGCATCGCCGCATGCAGGCACGGGTTCGTCTGCCCGCCGCTGCCGAAGGTTTGCGGGTAAGGACTCGTCCGGCCGTCCACCGGGCTCGGCACTCGCGCAACGTCTTTGTGGCTTGCCGATGCCGCTCATAGAGTGCGACGACTGCCCGCGGAAAGTGCTGCGGCTCACTTCGGGCACGCCGAAGCACCCCGGATGGGTGTTCTACAAATGCAAAAATGACGGGGTACGTGCACTTGCGGTAGCTCGTTTCATAGCTCATTCTTTAGTTCAATTGCGGTAGCTCACTTCGAGATTGCTCATTCTTTTGTGTAGGACGATGGATGCTCATTTTGGTATTGGGAAGGCCAATACATTGATTTGTTGATAGAAAGAAACTTAATATATGTTAGTGCACTCTTTAGTACAATCGAAGGCAATGATGTGGCTGCATGTGCAACTAGAGGGGAAGCAACGTCTACTTCTTTTGAACCAAAAATGAAGAACGAAGAATGCAAAATCAAGAATCCGCAGATCAACAATGGATGCATGGAGAAGATATTAGTCCAACTTGTGGGAGCAGTTATGGAAGTTGAAAATCTTCTGAAATGCATACTTGTGGTTCTTCTTTTCTTTGGTTTTGCTATTCTAGCCAAGATTTGGTGATATATTTTGTATCTAATATTGTTGCAAAAGCAAAGAAATGCATTACGCTAGATCAATTTAAGTTGCAAATCTAAGTTTTGCGGGCCGGGAGGAGCTGTGCCAGATCAGAACCCGCAGAAGCCGACTCGTAAAAAAGCATTTTCCGCGAATATGCTTTTTTACGGGTCCATTATGCGGGGTCTGCATTTGTGCCAGCCCACGCCGGCCTGCAAAAGCGGTTTTGCGCGAACTGCTGCGTTTTGCGGGCCGGCGGGATGCGGGGTCTGCTAGAGTTGCTCTAATACACTTGAGACCCAAACATGAACCAACTACAAGTTCATCAGACCTAAGAAAAAAGATCAACACACAACTTTCTTGCAATCCAATATGACTCCTCTCTTCAATTACATACCATGATTTGTAAAATGAAGCAGAGAATCACGATATGCAAGAAAGCACAACACCACTCCAAAGCTCTGCAAACAATGATATACAGATTACTTCATGTCCCTAAAAAATATAGAGCAAAATTAGACGGGCGCGGCAACGCGCGCCATCAATGATCTAGTGAAGCATTCTATAAAGCCATACTCAAAAGATATAAATGAAGTGCGAAGCGCATTTTATAAATCAACCAAGGACTATCTCATACCAGCATGGTGCATTAAACAAAAAAGGAAAAATAAAAAGCACACGACGCTCCGAGATTTACGCATATCATGTGACGAATAAAAAAATAGCTTCAAGTAAAATTACCGATAGTTGTTAGAAGAAAGAGTGGATGCCTTCCGGGGCATCCCCAAGCTTAGGCTCTTGCCACTCCTTATTCCTTCATCCATCGTGATCTCACCCAAAGCTGAAAACTTCAATCACACAAAACTTAACAAAACCCTCATGAGATCCGTTAGTATAATAAAGCAAATCACCACTTCAAGTACTGTTGCAAACCCATTCATGTTTTATTTTTGTATTATTGCTACTGTATTATAACTTCTCCATGGCTTACACCACCGATAAAAATGATAGTTTCATCAAAACTAGCAAAACAATGCATCAAAAACAGAATATGTCTTAAACAGGACAATCTATAGCAATCTGAACATCTACCATACTTCTGTAACTCCAAAAATTCTAAAAAATTAGGACAAAAATTTGTATAGAAGTATTGTGCAAAAAGTTTCAGAAACATTCAACATTCCAGTAAAAAATGAAAATTCACGCACTACAGCCAAAGTTTCTGTTTTTGCACTGCACACACCAAACAATCAATCTAATCATCCTAAAGGCAAATATTGGCACATTATTTTTATAATACAGTGGAGTTGTACAAGGGGATAATTATTTTTGTTGAAAAGTTTCTGTAATCGAGATTCGCAAAGTTTCCACGGGCACAACCCACCAGGGCGCGCCTGGGCCTCCTGACGCACCCTGATGGGTTGTGCTCCCCTCGGAGCACCCCCAGGCACTTCTTCGGCCCACTAGATGTCTTCTGGTCCAAAAAAATCTTCAAAAAGTTTTGCTGCGTTTGGACTCTGTTTGGTATTGATTTCCTGCGATGTAAAAAGCATGCAGAAAACAGCAACTGACACTTGGCACTATGTCAATAGGTTAGTACCAAAAAATGATATAAAATGGTTATAAAATGATTATAAAACATTCAAGAATGATAATATAACAACATGGAATAATAAAAAATTATAGATATGTTGGAGACGTATCATGCCTCTTATGCTGGATCTAAAGAAGATCCTCGATTTCATTGACTTATGGCACAAAGATCCCAACACTCCACTTCCTGACTTTAACCTCACTCCTGGTCAAAGTCACATGCTGAACGCCTTCATAGGCAAGGAAAAGTGGAAGTTTCAGAAGGCCAAACAAGTGAAGAAGGCCCATTACAAGAAGGAGAGATTCATGAGGAACAACGTTCTTACATTGGCTCCTGAAGAACTTGTAACTGTTTAGAGGGAGATCAGAGACCTTAGTGATGAATTTGACAGATATCATGCTGATTGGCTCGGTGCCAAAGTTAGATTCGTCAAGATTGCCAAGAATCTCAAGGCAGACGTTGCAGCATCATCGCAACATCAAATTCCTCAGGCTAAAGCATATGCTCAGCAAACTGAAGAAAATGAAAGTGCGGCTGATGAAAATTAGGCTGCTAAAGAAACTGAAGCTACCAGGATTGCTGAATAAATTTCAGCTCCCGAAGAACATGCCAGGGTGACAGCATCAGTCGTGCCTGAAGAAACTGCACCAACTTCATCTGCTCCTTCGGGAAAATCTTCAACGGTGAAGAAAATCACTCTTCATTCTGCATCAGAAGTGAAGAAAACAAAAGCTGCAGAGAAGGAAGCCACAAGGAAGAGGAAAGCATCAACCTCTGCAGAGTCCTCAGCTCCCAAGAAAGTGAGTACTTTGACGAGCTCTTTCACGGAACCTATTGATGTTGTTCCAATATCAATAGTGCCATCAAAGGAACTCATTCCATTTGGTGAAGAATATGTCATTCCAGATGACACTGATGAAGAGAATCCTTCTGCTGCTTCCTTACAGCAATTGGATGAAGAAATCAATGTGGGAGACGTTGTTTCCACACCACTGGTATCATTGCCTGTGCCTCAGTTCATAGCTGAAGAGGCGGACATTGAGGAAATTGAAGATGTGGATATTGGCTCAACAACTCCTGTGCTGAATGATGACTATTGGGAAAATCTTCACCCCAATTTTCCAATTACCACACCTCTGCATCCAATTCGTCAGTCCCCTGTGTGGACTGGAGAAATTCTAACAAGATCTGAAGGACGTCAAGCTTCACTTTAGTCCATACCTGAAGAAATGGAGAACCAGACTGCTGCTAAAGAACCCGAAGCTTCAATCCCTCAATCAGCAGCACCAGAGGTTGTGACTCAAGAAGTTGTGAGACCGTCAACTGCAAATCTTTAGCCCAAGCCACAAAATCCTCATGCAAAGAGGCCAAAATTCAAGGCCGGTGATTTCTTTGCTAAGCATCATTTCTTCATTGATGCAAATCCATATGACTCAGCAAGACTTAGGCGCAAGAGGTTCTGGACTGCTAGCCAGATGAATTTCTATGCATCGCTTCTCTTTGATAAGGACAAGGTATTTCAGCACCGTCAAATTCCTCATGTGGATATGGAGTCCATTCCTTGCTTCCAACCTATCTTGAATGTTCTTCATGAAGCTGGGCTCCTAAATTTCTATGCTGATATCTATCACTGGAATGAAGAGCTAATTCTTCAATTCTATGCAACTCTGCACCTCACTGGAAATGTGGCTGATGTCAATTCATGGGTGCTTGACTAGATGACCGAGAACACTCATTATAAACTTCGGCCTCTGAATTGCTTCATGCCATCCCAGTCAGTCCTCCTGCTGAAGGCGCAAGGCTGACCTATGAAGAACCTGAACTTCAAAATCATCTTATGCAAGTGCTGATGAAGCCTTTGCGGCCTGGCCAAGCTCCAAGAATCACCTTCCTAGTGAAGGATTTGTTATATGTGCCAAGGACAACATACCGCATATTGACCAAAACCCTCAGTCCGATCAAAGGCCACAATTCTGAAGAAGAAGTTGTTGGCATCATGAAGAATCTTCTATTCAACACCATACATGGGATTCCCATTAATTATCACAATTTCTTCATGAGGACTTTGGCTAATGTTGCACCGTCGCCGTTTGAATTGAAGCCCTATGCTCCCTGGATAATGAAATTCATCAGAACCAGGTCTTCAATCCACTATAAGGCATATTTTCATAATCACCTCAACTTTCCGCCTCCCATTGAAGTCCTCAAAAGGACTATTTCTTCAATTGATGAAAAAGGCAAAGCTACTGTTATTGATGAAGGCACTCGTCCATTGGATGGTCAGTCTCGCAAAGCTCATCATATTCCACAAATGATGACTCTGCTACCCAATATTCTACCAAAGCCCATGAGCAAAATCCTCAAGCCACTACCCCCACTACAGGAATCAGCTACTTTGCCATCTGCCATGGCAGGCGGCAAAGGCATGGATGGCGGATGACAAAGGTCTTTGCCGTCTGCCGCGGACGGCAAAAGGCCACGGCAAAGTAAGGTCCGGCAAAGAGGTACTTTGCCGTCTGCTTCGGGTGGCTGACGGCAAAGGGGCCTTTGCCATCAGCAGCAGACGGCAAAGAATGCAGACGGCAATAAATGCGCCGTTACTCCATTAGGTGGTAAACGGCAGGCCTTTGTCGTCCGCCGCTGAGGGCAAATTTTGGCAGGCCTTTGCCGTCCGCCGAATGATGTCAGCTGGACGTCACTACACAGCAGGCCTTTGCCGTCTGCCGCTGTAGGCTCTTTGCCATCTGCCGCAGACGGCAAAGCCTTTGCCGTCAGCCAATGTAGGCAAACTGACCAAATTGGTCAGCCTCCCAGGAAGCACAGTTGCCTGCCATGTGGCCTCTTTGCCGTCCGCTGCTGATGGCAAAGAGCCCTTTGCCGTCGGTGGCAGACGGCAAAGAGCCTGCATATTGTCTCTTTTTTCTATTTTTTTTGAATTCAACAATTTTCACAGCAAATATATATGACATATATAGATATATTTCACAGGGCTATTTAACAGCAATCATATCACATATCCAACACATAAGTTTCATCCATTCATACATAAGCAAGTTCCATCCATACACATTGTTCCATCCATATACATATTACAATGCAAAGTTTCATCAACATAGCAAGTTCCATCATAGCAAGCTAGATACAATGCAAAGTTTCATCAAAGAAAAAGCTAGCACTCCATCATAGCAAGCTAGCTTCCATGAAGTGAATGAAATCTGCAAAATGGCAAATAAGAAAGTTAGAAATAGGTGACTAGAAGAAGAAGACTAGAACAAGAAGTATATGTCATTTATGAGCTAACTTAGGTGAAATGGATCATATATGAGCTAACTAAGTTGAAATGGGTCGTTTATGAGCTAACTTAGTTGAAATGGATCATTTATGATCTAACTTAGTTGAAATGGGTCGTTTATGAGCTAACTAAGGTGAAGGGCATCGTTTTTGAGCTAACTAAGGTGAAATGGATTGTTTTTGAGCTAACTTAGGTGAAATGGACCATTTATAAGCTAACTTAGGTGAAATGGATCATTTATGAGCTAACTTAGGTGAAATGGATCATTTTGGAGCTAAACTAGGTGAAATGGGTCATTTTAAAGCTAACATAGGTAAAATGGATCATTTAGGAGCTAATCTAGGTAAAATGGGTCATTTTAGAGCTAACTTGGATAAATTGGATCACTTATAAGCTAACTAAAGTAAAATGGAGCTAACTTAGGTAAAATGGATCGTTTATGAGCTAACTAAGCTAATTATGAAATTTTTGACATAAGTAAGCTAAGTACAGATCGTTTTAGAGCTAACTTAGGTAAAATGGATGGTTTATGAGGTCAGTAAGCTTATTAAGTCATTTTGGAGGAAAAGAAGCTAACTCTAGGTCATTATGGTAAGCATATTGGAGGAAATAAAGCTAAGTCTAGGTCTTTATGCATTTGTTAAGGAAAACACTAGAGAAACTTACCGTGATCAGGGAGGTGTAGGAGCGGGCTGGCTCGTGCCGGTAGCTGAAGAAGGATCGTGCGATGCGTTTCTGGAGTTAAGCTGCACCAAAGATCATTTCCAATGTCTCGTTAGCATTATGATACTCAAATGTTAAGACTAGCAAGTAATGCCCATTCAAATTAAACTCACCGTGCTCCCAGGAGAAATCACTGGCATCGCCGGAGCGGTCTGACCGGACTTCTCGCACGCAGACTGCACATTTGGTTTTCACAACAGAGTCATACTAGTTAGTAATGAGACTCAAATGTTAAGACTAGCAAGTAATCTGTAGAAGAAACTTACCACAAGGAGCTCGTACATGGCCCTTGCCTGCATGTCATTCCGTGCCCTCTCCTCCTCCAACATCTTTGTCTTCTTCTCCTCCAACTCCTGCTGCCTCTCCGCCGCCTCCGCCAGAAGTTTCTCCGTTCTATCTCTCTCACTCTGTATAGCAGCCTGCAACACCACTCACATGACCATTTGTAATCATTGATGGAAGCGCACACAATGTAATGGAGAAAGATAGCCGAGTACGTATAACTAACCTTGATGGCGAGTTGGACTGGCCGTTCACGATGCCTTATCTCAGGAGCGGAGCTCAACTGGCGCGCCTTGATCTCTGGGAGAGTGCTAGGACAACAGATAAGTCCATCTCCTATGGCTATGGAGCCATGGGACCTCCCGCCACCAGATATCATCACCAGCTCTGGATCAATGGGACCCTGGCTCGGGTTAAAGTCCTCCCCTTTCCTCGCCTTCCCTTCATCTCTATATTTCACGAGCTTGTCGTGGGAGGAGATGTTGGTGAAGTTGTTTGCATCATCAAGGTCAGACGGAGAGAATGCCTTGACTTTCTTGTAAGAGGCAGTATGGGCCATGGCATAGAGGTCGTATACCTCTGGCACCTTATCCGCCTTATTGTAGCGTGCCTGAAAGAGAGAAACAATGTAAATTAGTAATTAAAGGGCTCAAGCTAGCATGATGAATGAATTGCATGAATCATGAAGCAAACCACATACCCAGTTCCGCCCGAACTGATATAAGTTGGAGCTGCCTTGATGGTGTGGCACACCTTCCATTTGGGCACGTTTGTCCTTGGCATCGTTGTGGAGGGCTAGCCATTCATTTGAGCACCACTCATTGACCAACACCTCCCAACAATCCATCCGATCCGCACACCATCTCGAAGGGGCCTAAGTTAGCAAATAGAAACTTGAGCGCTACGGCTATGAATTACTAAATGAAGTAAGTAAGTACAAGGCCTTAAGAATTACCTTCATGTACTGCTCCTTACTCAAGAACTTCTCGCGGCACGCCGACTTGGTCTTCTTGATACCACGCGAGGCGTAGTAGTCTCGAACAGCCTGCACCCGAGCCTCGTGCCGTAAGTTCTGTAGTAGGCGCTTGCAGACATTATCGATAACATTTGCCGCTTCCTCCTTGTATCCTGTAGGATCGAAAGTATGTCTAGAGGGGGGGGGGGTGATTAGACTACTTGACCAAATAAAAACTTAACCTTTTCCCAATTTTAGTTCTTGGCAGATTTTAGCTAATTTAGGACAAGTCAAGCAATCATCACATGATTCAAGCAAGCATGCAAAGAGTATATAGGCAACGGAAAGTAAAGCATGCAACTTGCAAGAATGTAAAGGGAAGGGTTTGGAGAATTCAAACGCTATTGGAGACACGGATGTTTTTCCCGTGGTTCAGATAGGTGGTGCTATCCTACATCCACGTTGATGGAGACTTCAACCCACGAAGGGTAACGGTTGCGCGAGTCCACACAGGGCTCCACTCAAGGGTAACGGTTGCGCGAGTCCACACAGGGCTCCACCCACGAAGGGTCCACGAAGAAGCAACCACCCACAAAGGGTCCACGAAGAAGCAACCTTGTCTATCCCACCATGGCCATCGCCCACACAGGACTTGCCTCACTAGCGGTAGATCTTCACGAAGTAGGCGATCTCCTTGCCCTTACAAACTCCTTGGTTCAACTCCACAATCTTGTCGGAGGCTCCCAAGTGACACCTAGCCAATCTAGGAGACACCACTCTCCAAGAAGTAACAAATGGTGTGTAGGTAATGAACTCCTTGCTCTTGTGCTTCAAATGATAGTCTCCCCAACACTCAACTCTCTCTCATAGGATTTGGATTTGGTGGAAAGAGGATTTGAGTGGAAAGCAACTTGGGAAGGCTAGAGATCAAGATTCATATGGTAGGAATGGAATGTCTTGGTCTCAACGCATGAGTAGGTGGTTCTCTCTTCAGAACATATGAGTTGGAATGGTGTGTGTGTTCTGATGGCTCTCTCCTCGAATGAGAAGAAGGTGGAGGGGTATATATAGCCTCCACACAAAATCCAACCGTTACACAGTTTTCCAATCTCGGTGGGACCGAATCAATAAGCTCGGTTGGACCGAAAATGTAAACCTAGTGACCGTTAGTGATTTTTGGTGGGACTGACATGCAACTCGGTAGGACCGATATGGTTAGGGTTTGGGCATAACGTAATCTCGGTGAGACCGATTACACAAACTCGGTAAGACCGAATTTGGTAATTAGCTTACCAGAGAGTTGGTCAGGCAAACTTGGTGGGACCGATTTGCTCTTTCGGTGAGACCGAGTGGAACTCGGTGAGACCGAAAAGTTACAAAGGGGAAACACTGAGTTTACATTGCAATCTCGGTGGGACCAATTCGCTCTTTCGGTGGGACCGAAAAGTTATGAAAGGGAAACAGAGAGTTTGCAACCCCATCTCGGTGAGACCGAGATCCCTATCGGTAGGACCGAATTGCTAGGGTTTGGCAGTGGCTAATGACAAGTGAAACTCGGTGGCGCCGGATAGGAAGAATTGGTAGTACCGAGTTTGGCTTAGGGTTTAGGTCATATGTGGATATGGGAAAGTAGTTGAGGGTTTTGGAGCATATCACTAAGCACATGAAGCAAGAGGCTCATTAAGCAACACCTCATCCCTCCTTGATAGTATTGGCTTTTCCTAAAGACTCAATGTGATCTTGGATCACTAAAATATAAAATGAAGAGCCTTGAGCTTTTGAGCTTTAGCCAATTCTTTGTCCTTAGAATTTTGAGGGTTCCACTTTCACATCCATGCCATGCCAATCATTGAGCTTTCCTGAAATAATCATCTTGGAATAGCATTAGCTCAATGAGCTATATGTTGTTATGAATTACCAAAACCACCTAGGGATAGTTGCACTTTCATATCCCTCCTCACACCTATAGAATGTCCGCAATCAAATGAGACAATATTGATTAGTACAATTAATAACTAGCTAGTTGAAGATTTTTAATTGTGTAAAGGAGAAATTACCCAGAACTTTCTGATCACCATGTCTGCCCTCGTCTTGCACAAGACACCGTCGATAATCTCACCCGGCGGGGCCGAGGCAGCCAAGTAGTGCTCCCAACTCAATCCAAGCTCTGGAAGTCGACCCTCACCAGGCAACGTGACAAACCCCGGGAAGTTTTGCTGACAAAGAACTCCAAGGACGGAGTTGGGCCGACGGACACTATGATGGTGGTCCCAACCCCTGCAGCATGACAAGGCCAACACATTAGTTATTTGAAGAAAAATGAATGCAGAAGGTACAAAAATATTAAATGCACTTACCTCTCCCCATCAGGGAAAATCAACCACCTCTGCTCGCGGGTCGCCGACACGGACGGGAGCCGTGTACAACCACGCTGGTAGACGGTGCCCCCCTCCTCCTCAATATCAGTCGGCTCCCCACCATCATCAGCATGGCCACTCGGCTCCTCAGGCTGATCCGGCCACGTACCCCATCCAGACATGTGCTCCTCCGGGGTCTCGTGGGCCGAAGGCCCGTCGACCCGAGGCTCGTGGGCCGAAGAACCGTGGACCGGAGGCTCGTGGACCGGTGTCCGTGTAGCCTCCTCCTCGGACGAGTCCACCCTAGCAGTCACGTGTTGGAAATATGCCCTAGAGGCAATAATAAAATGGTTATTATTATATTTCTTTGTTCATGATAATTGTCTATTGTTCATGCTATAATTGTGTTATCCGGAAATCGTAATACATGTGTGAATACATAGACCACAACACGTCCCTAGTGAGCCTCTACTTAACTAGCTCGTTGATCAAAAGATAGTCATGGTTTCCTGACTATGGACATTGGATGTCATTGATAACGGGATCACATCATTAGGAGAATGATGTGATGGACAAGACCCAATCCTAAGCATAGCTCAAAGATCGTGTAGTTCGTTTGCTATAGCTTTTCCGAATGTCAAGTATCATTTCCTTAGACCATGAGATTGTGCAACTCATGGATACCGTAGGAGTGCTTTGGGTGTGCCAAACGTCACAACGTAACTGGGTGACTATAAAGGTACACTACAGGTATCTCCGAAAGTGTCTATTGGGTTGGCACGAATCAAGATTGGGATTTGTCACTCCGTATGACGGAGAGGTATCTCTGGGCCCACTCGGTAATGCAACATCATAATGAGCTCAATGTGACCAAGTGGTTGATCACGGGATCATGCATTACGGTACGAGTAAAGTGACTTGCCGGTAACGAGATTGAACGAGGTATTAGGATACCGACGATCGAGTCTCGGGCAAGTAACATACCGATTGACAAAGAGAATTGTATACGGGATTGATTGAATCCTCGATATCGTGGTTCATCCGATGAGATCATCGAGGAGCATGTGGGAGCCAACATGGGTATCTAGATCCCGCTGTTGGTTATTGACCGGAGAGTCGTCTCAGTCATGTCTGCCTGTCTCCCGAACCCGTAGGGTCTACACACTTAAGGTTCGGTGACGCCAGGGTTGTTAAGATATTAGTATACGGTAACCCGAAATTTGTTCGGAGTCCCGGATGAGATCCCGGACGTCATGAGGAGTTCCGGAATGGTCCGGAGGTGAAGATTTATATATAGGAAGTCAAGTTTCGGCCATCGGGAAGGTTTCAGAGGTAATCGGTATTGTACCGGGACCACCGGAAGGGTCCCGGGGGTCCACTGGGTGGGGCCACCTATCCCGGAGGGCCCCATGGGCTAAAGTGGGAGGGGAACCAGCCCCTAGTGGGCTGGTGCGCCCCCCAGGGGCCTCCCCCTGCGCCCAGGGTTGGAAACCCTAGGGGTGGGGGGCGCCCCACTTGGCTTGGGGGGCACTCCACCCCCCTTGGCCGCCGCCCCCCTTGGAGATTCAATCTCCTAGGGCCGGCGCCCCCCTAGGGGTCCTATATATAGTGGGAGGGGAGGGAGGGCCGCCGGACCCTAGCCCCTGGCGCCTCCCTCTCCCTGAGCTTGACGAAGCCCTGCCGAGATCACCGTTGCTTCCACCACCACGTCGTCGTGCTGCTGGATCTTCATCAACCTCTCCTTCCCCCTTGATGGATCAAGTTGGAGGAGACGTCTTCCCAACCATACGTGTGTTGAACGCGGAGGTGCCATCCGTTCGGCGCTAGGTCATCGGTGATTTGGATCACGACGAATACGACTCCATCAACCCCGTTCTCTTGAACGCTTCCGCGCGCGATCTACAAGGGTATGTAGATGCACTCCCCTCCCCCTCATTGCTAGATGACTCCATAGATTGATCTTGGTGATGCATAGAAAATTTTAAAATTCTGCTACGTTCCCCAACAGTGGCATCATGAGCTAGGTCTATGCGTAGTTTCTATGCACGAGTAGAACACAAAGCAGTTGTGGGCGTCGATATTGTCAATTTGCTTGCCGTTACTAGTCTTATCTTGATTCGGTGGCATCGTGGGATGAAGCGGCCCGGACCGACCTTACACGTACGCTTACGTGAGACTGGTTCCACCGATTGACATGCACTAGTTGCATAAGGTGGCTGGCGGGTGTCTGTCTCTCCCACTTTAGTCGGATCGGATTTGATGAAAAGGGTCCTTATGAAGGGTAAATAGAAATTGGCATATCACGTTGTGGTTTTGGCGTAGGTAAGAAACGTTCTTGCTAGAAACCTATAGCAGCCACGTAAAAACTTGCAACAACAATTAGAGGACGTCTAACTTGTTTTTGCAGCATGTGCCATGTGATGTGATATGGCCAAAAGGATGTGATGAATGATATATGTGATGTATGAGATTGATCATGTTCTTGTAATAGGAATCACAACTTGCATGTCGATGAGTATGACAATCGACAGGAGCCATAGGAGTTGTCTTTATTTATTTATGACCTGCGTGTCAACATAAACGTCATGTAATTACTTTACTTTATTGCTAAAGCGTTAGCCATAGTAGTAGAAGTAATAGATGACGAGAAAACTTCAAGAAGACACGATGATGGAGATCATGATGATGGAGATCATGGTGTCATGCCGGTGACAACGATGATCATGAAGCCCCGAAGATGGAGATCAAAAGGAGAAAATGATATTGGCCATATCATGTCACTATTTGATTGCATGTGATGTTTATCATGTTTTACATCTTATTTGCTTAGAACGATGGTAGCTTAAATAAGACGATCCCTCGTAATAATTTCAAGAAAGTGTTCCCCCTAACTGTGCACCATTGCGAAGGTTCGTTGTTTCGAAGCACCACGTGATGATCGGGTGTGATAGATTCTAACGTTCGAATATAACGGGTGTAAGCCAGATTTACACACGCAATACACTTAGGTTGACTTGACGATCCTAGCATGTACAGACATGGCCTCGGAACACGGAAGACCGAAAGTTCGAGCATGAGTCATATAGAAGATACGATCAACATGAAGATGTTCACCGATGTTGACTAGTCCATCTCACGTGATGATCGGATACGGCCTAGTTAACTCGGATCATGTTTCACTTAGATGACTAGAGGGATGTCTATCTGAGTGGGAGTTCATTGAATAATTTGATTAGATTAACTTAATTATCATGAACTTAGTCTAAAATCTTTACACTATGTCTTGTAGATCAAATGGCCCATGCTAATGTTGCCCTCAACTTCAACGCGTTCCTAGAGAAAACCAAGCTGAAAGATGATGGCAGCAACTATACGGACTGGGTCCGGAACCTGAGGATCATCCTCATAGCTGCCAAGAAAGATTATGTTCTAGAAGCACCGCTAGGTGACGCACCCATCCCAGAGAACCAAGACGTTATGAACGCTTGGCAGTCACGTGCTGATGATTACTCCCTCGTTCAGTGCGGCATGCTTTACAACTTAGAACCGGGGCTCCAAAAGCGTTTTGAGCGACACGAAGCATATGAGATGTTCGAAGAGCTGAAAATGGTTTTCCAGGCTCATGCCCGGGTCGAGAGATATGAAGTCTCCGACAAGTTCTTTAGTTGTAAGATGGAGGAAAATAGTTCTGTTAGTGAGCACATACTCAAAATGTCTGGGTTGCATAACCGCTTGACTCAGCTGGGAGTTAATCTCCCGGATGACGCGGTCATTGACAGAATCCTTCAGTCGCTTCCACCGAGCTACAAGAGCTTTGTGATGAACTTCAATATGCAGGGGATGAAAAAGACCATTCCTGAGGTATATTCAATGCTGAAATCAGCAGAGGTGGAAATCAAAAAGGAACATCAAGTGTTGATTGTGAATAAAACCACTAAGTTCAAGAAAGGCAAGGGTAAGAAGAACTTCAAGAAGGATGGCAAGGGAGTTGCCACGCCCGGTAAGCAAGCTGCCGGGAAGAAGTCAAAGAATGGACCCAAGCCTGAGACTGAGTGTTTTTATTGCAAGGGAAGTGGTCACTGGAAGCGGAACTGCCCCAAATACTTAGCGGACAAGAAGGCCGGCAACACTAAAGGTATATGTGATATACATGTAATGATGTGTACCTTACCACTACTCGTAGTAGCTCCTGGGTATTTGATACTAGTGCGGTTGCTCACATCTGTAACTCAAAGCAGGAGCTGCGGAATAAGCGGAGACTGGCGAAGGACGAGGTGACGATGCGCGTCGGGATTGGTTCCAAGGTCGATGTGATCGCCGTCGGCACGCTGCCTCTACATTTACCTGTGGGATTAGTTTTAAACCTCAATAGTTGTTATTTAGTGCCAGCTTTGAGCATGAACATTGTATCAGGATCTCATTTAATTCGAGATGGCTACTCATTTAAATCCGAGAATAATGGTTGTTCTATTTATATGAGAGATATGTTTTATGGTCATGCTCCGCTGGTGAATGGTTTATTCTTAATGAATCTCGAGCGTAATGTTACACATATTCATAGTGTGAATACCAAAAGATGTAAGGTTGATAATGATAGTCCCACATACTTATGGCACTGCCGCCTTGGTCACATAGGTGTCAAACGCATGAAGAAGCTCCATGCAGATGGACTTTTGGAGTCTCTTGATTATGAATCATTTGACACGTGCGAACCATGCCTCATGGGTAAAATGACCAAGACTCCGTTCTCAGGAACAATGGAGCGAGCAACCAACTTATTGGAAATCATACATACTGATGTGTGTGGTCCAATGAGTGTTGAGGCTCACGGTGGCTATCATTATGTTCTCACCCTCACTGATGACTTGAGTAGATATGGGTATGTCTACTTAATGAAACACAAGTCTGAGACCTTTGAAAAGTTCAAGGAATTTCGGAGTGAGGTTGAGAATCAACGTGACAGGAAAATCAAGTTCTTGCGATCAGATCGTGGGGGAGAATACTTGAGTCACGAATTTGGCACACACTTAAGGAAATGTGGAATAGTTTCACAACTCATGCCGCCTAGAACACCCCAGCATAATGGTGTGTCCGAACGTCGTATTCGCACTCTATTGGATATGGTGCGATCTATGATGTCTCTTACCGATTTACCACTGTCATTTTGGGGCTATGCTTTAGAGACTGCCGCATTCACTTTAAACAGGGCTCCGTCGAAATCCATTGAGACGACACCGTATGAATTATGGTTTGGGAAGAAACCTAAGCTGTCATTTCTAAAAGTTTGGGGATGCGATGCTTATGTCAAGAAACTTCAACCTGAAAAGCTCGAACCCAAGTCGAAAAAATGCGTCTTCATAGGATACCCTAAAGAAACTATTGGGTATACCTTCTACCTCAGATCCGAAGGCAAGATCTTTGTTGCCAAGAATGGATCCTTTCTAGAGAAAGAGTTTCTCTGAAAAGAAATAAGTGGGAGGAAAGTAGAACTCGATGAAGTATTACCTCTTGAACCGGTAAGTGGCGCAGCTCAAGAAATTGTTCCTGAGGTGCCTGTACCGACTAGAGAGGAAGTTAATGATGATGATCATGAAACTTCAGATCAAGTTGCTACTGAACTTCGTAGGTCCACAAGGACACGTTCCGCACCAGAGTGGTACGGCAACCCTGTCCTGGAAATCATGTTGTTAGACAACGATAAACCTTCGAATTATGAAGAAGCGATGGCGGGCCCAGATTCCGACAAATGGCTGGAAGCCATGAAATCCGAGATAGGATCCATGTATGAAAACGAAGTATGGACTTTGACTAACTTGCCCGATGATCAGCGAGCCATACAAAATAAATGGATCTTTAAGAAGAAGACAGACGCGGATGGTAATGTAACCATCTATAAAGCTCAGCTTGTCGCTAAGGGTTATCGACAAGTTCAAGGGGTTGACTATGATGAGACTTTCTCACCCGTAGAGAAGCTGAAGTCCGTCCGAATCATGTTAGCAATTGCAGCATTCTATGATTATGAGATATGGCAAATGGACGTCAAAACGACATTCCTTAATGCTTTCCTTAAGGAAGAATTGTATATGATGCAGCCGGAAGGTTTTGTCGATCCCAAGAATGCTGACAAGGTGTGCAAGCTCCAACGCTCGATTTATGGGCTGGTGCAAGCATCTCGGAGTTGGAACATTCGTTTTGATGAGATGATCAAAGCGTTTGGGTTTATGCAGACTTATGGAGAAGCATGCATTTACAAGAAAGTGAGTGGGAGCTCTGTAGCATTTCTCATATTGTATGTGGATGACATACTGTTGATGGGAAATGATATAGAATTCTTGGAAAGCATAAAGGCCTACTTGAACAAGTGTTTTTCAATGAAGGATCTTGGAGAAGCTGCTTATATATTAGGCATCAAGATCTATAGAGATAGATCGAGACGCCTCATTCGTCTTTCACAGAGTATGTACCTTGACAAGATATTGAAGAAGTTCAAAATGGATCAGTCAAAGAAGGGGTTCTTGCCTATATTGCAAGGTACGAGATTGAGCATGGCTCAATGCCCGACCACGGCAGAAGATAGAGAAAATATGAGTGTCGTCCCCTATGCCTCAACCATAGGGTCTATCATGTATGCTATGCTGTGTACCAGACCTGATGTAAACCTTGCCATAAGTTTGGTAGGAAGGTACCAAAGTAATCCCGGCATGGAACACTGGACAACGGTCAAGAATATCCGGAAGTACTTGAAGAGGACTAAGGACATGTTTCTCGTTTATGGAGGTGACGAAGAGCTCGTCGTAAAGGGTTACGTCAATGCTAGCTTCGACACAGATCTGGATGACTCTATGTCACAAACCGGATACGTGTATATTTTGAATGGTGGGGCAGTAAGCTGGTGCAGTTGCAAGCAAAGTGTTGTGGCGGGATCTACATGTGAAGCGGAGTACATGGCAGCCTCGGAGGCAGCACAAGAGGCAATCTGGGTGAAGGAGTTCATTACCAACCTAGGAGTCATACCCAATGCGTCGGGCCCGATGACTCTCTTCTGTGACAACACTAGAGCTATTGCCCTTGCCAAGGAGCCCAGGTTTCATAGGAAGACCAGGCATATCAAGCGTCGCTTCAACTCCATTCGTGAAAGTGTTCAAAATGGAGACATAGATATTTGTAAAGTACATACATACCTGAATGTGGCAGATCCGTTGACTAAACCTCTCCCTGGAGCAAAACATGATCAACACCAGAACTGCATGGGTGTTCGATTCATCACAATGTAACTAGACTATTGACTCTAGTGCAAGTGGGAGACTGTTGGAAATATGCCCTAGAGGCAATAATAAAATGGTTATGATTATATTTCTTTGTTCATGATAATTGTCTATTGTTCATGCTATAATTGTGTTATCCGGAAATCGTAATACATGTGTGAATACATAGACCACAACACATCCCTAGTGAGCCTCTAGTTGACTAGCTCGTTGATCAAAAGATAGTCATGGTTTCCTGACTATGGACATTGGATGTCATTGATAATGGGATCACATCATTAGGAGAATGATGTGATGGACAAGACCCAATCCCGAGCATAGCTCAAAGATCGTGTAGTTCATTTGCTATAGATTTTCTGAATGTCAAGTATCATTTCCTTAGACCATGAGATTGTGCAACTCCTGGATACTGTAGGAGTGCTTTGGGTGTGCCAAACGTCACAACGTAACTGGGTGACTATAAAGGTACACTACAGGTATCTCTGAAAGTGTCTGTTGGGTTGGCACGAATCGAGACTGGGATTTGTCACTCCGTATGATGGGGAGGTATCTCTGGGCCCACTCGGTAATGCATCATCATAATGAGCTCAATGTGACCAAGTGGTTGATCACGGGATCATGCATTACGGTACGAGTAAAGTGACTTGCCGGTAACGAGATTGAACAAGGTATTGGGATACCGACGATCGAGTCTCGGGCAAGTAACATACCGATTGACAAAGGGAATTGTATACGGGATTGATTGAATCCTCAACATCGTGGTTCATCCGATGAGATCATCGAGTGGCATGTGGGAGCCAACATGGGTATCTAGATCCCGCTGTTGGTTATTGACCAGAGAGTCGTCTCGGTCATGTCTGCGTGTCTCCCGAACCCGTAGGGTCTACACACTTAAGGTTCGGTGACGCTAGGGTTGTTAAGATATTAGTATACGGTAACCCGAAAGTTGTTCGGAGTCCCGGATGAGATCCCGGACGTCACGAGGAGTTCCGGAATGGTCCGGAGGTGAATATTTATATCTAGGAAGTCAAGTTTCGGCCATCGGGAAGGTTTCGGGGGTAATCGGTATTGTACCAGGACCACCGGAAGGGTCTCAGGGGTCCACCGGGTGGGGCCACCTATCCCGGAGGGCCCCATGGGCTAAAGTGGGAGGGGAACCAGCCCCTAGTGGGCTGGTGCGCCCCCCATGGGCCTCCCCCTGCGCCCAGGGTTGGAAACCCTAGGGGTGGGGGGCGCCCCACTTGGCTTGGGGGGCACTCCACCCCCCTTGGCCGCCGCCCCCCTTGGAGATTCAATCTCCTAGGGCCGGCGCCCCCTTAGGGGTCCTATATATAGTGGGGGGAGGGAGGGCAGCCGGACCCTAGCCCCTGGCGCCTCCCTCTCCCTCCCGTGACACTCCTCCCTCTCCCTGAGCTTGGCGAAGCCCTGCCGAGATCACCGTTGCTTCCACCACCACGTCGTCGTGCTGCTGGATCTTCATCGACCTCTCCTCCCCCCTTGCTGGATCAAGTTGGAGGAGACATCTTCCCAACCGTACGTGTGTTGAACGCGGAGGTGCCGTCCATTCGGCGCTAGGTCATCGGTGATTTGGATCACGACGAGTACGACTCCATCAACCCCGTTCTCTTGAATGCTTCCGCGCGCGATCTACAAGGGTATGTAGATGCACTCCCCTCTCCCTCGTTGCTAGATGACCCCATAGATTGATCTTGGTGATGCATAGAAAATTTTAAAATTCTGCTACGTTCCCCAGCATCACGTGCTCGGGTGAAACAGCTGGGGGTGGCGGCGAGGAAGGCACCATAGCAGTCACCCTACCTCCTCTCCCGCAACCACGTGCTCCACCTCCTCTCTTCTTCTTATCTTGTCCCCTGCCGGGCACCGCGGTCGACGAAGAAGGGCCCGACGGTGTCGCCATACTGTCCAGCAACGCTCGACGGAGAGGTGCATGTGGAATGGAAGACCTCACACGACGCGCCGATGAAGAAGGGGCCTCGGCACGCTCCCAACCAGCGCCCACCATTTTTCAACACCTGCCATGACAAAGAATAAACGAAATTAGTACAACATAAAAAAGTACCGAGACATGAATGATAATATGTATATCACTTAAGTGTATCATCATCAAGTACAACATGAGAAAATTGAATACCTGACACCACTAATAATCTCGATCAGTATCATCAATAGATGCATAATCATCATCATCATCAATATAATCAATGATGGGCTCATAGGGTTCAGTGGCATCAACATGTGCATGGCCACCTTGACGTAATCGGTCAAGCATTGACAAGTCATTCGCAGCAGTAACCTCTTCTTGTTCCGGCTCTTCTTGTTCCTCCTCTCGGGTGATGTCGGATTCACTGTCGCTGTCTACTTCAATGTTTTGGGGTGAAGTATAGCAGTTCTTGAAACACTTTTTGGAAAGACGTGTCTCTTGGAAGAATTCTCCTTCATATGTGTCTGGGTTAATGTGAGGTTCATAATCCTCTTCCTTTGGGGGAGAAAGTCTAGCACGTGGCGACACTTCATAAATGACATCCCAACCTTTCAGATTTGGATTAGTTTGGCAGACCCACGGTAGATAGAATACTTGGGTCACCTGTTGAGCCAATATAGACATAAGGAACATCTAAATGGGTGCTTTGGTTGATTTCAACTAGCCCTATATGTTCATGAGTCCTTCTAGTCTCCTTCGGCTGAAACCAATAACATTTGAAGACTACGACATTCAGTGGGTTTTCACCATAGAACATAAGTTCATAAATTGCTTAAACTCTCCCATAATACTCGGTACCACCTTCGCCGATAGCAGATACACAACAATTTGTAGACTTTCGGTCGGCCATAGATAGCTCTTTGCCATAGGTACAAAAGCGATACCCGTTGATGTCGTACTTGTCAAATGAACGGACCTTATAGTCAGAACCATTAGCGACTTGTCTCAATTCGGCGTCCATAGACTCTGAATTAGCCTACAAGTTTAATATGAAAGGATTGTTGCATTACACACAAATTAGCGAATGAAATGAAATTGTCTAATAGAAATTACCATTTGTTTGAACCAAGAGATGAAACCGGGATAGTCGCCTCCTTGCTTTGCGAGAAGCTCATACTCTTCAACGGAATCCTTTTGGATCACCGCTCCATATGAGAATATGGCGACGTATCGACTGTATGACATATCCAGGAATAAGAGCAGTTCAAAGGAAACAGAAGTTGCGAAACAATGTACCGAGAACTTACTCGATGTACGGCCGCACTTCTATCAGGTTGTTGAAGATATACAACAAAATGGTCCGCCATTCTTCGTTATCCAAAGATACTAGATGTGAAACACTGGCTGGTGCGAGATTCCCTTTGAATTGGCTGAGGTTGGATCCACCCTTTTTAGGGTCCTCAGCATTGTACCGAGGCTTCGGATTATGCAAATGACGATTTTTGGCTTCGTAGTGTGCTGTTATGAAGTTTGCCGCCTCCTCAGTGATGAGTGCCTCAACCATCGATGCTTCAATTCTACATTTATTTTTACATTTTTCTCGAAGCGTCTTCTGCATACTCTCAGTTGGGTAGCACCAACGATTTTGCACGCCCCCCCAATCTTGCCTCGATCGGGAGATGCAAAATCAAATGCTGCATTGGATTAAAGAAGCCCGGTGGAAAGATCTTCTCTAACTTGCAGATCAACTCCAGTGCCAACTCTTCCATTTCTTCTAGCACGCCAGGCAATAGTTCTTTCGCATAAAGAACACGGAAGAAATAGCTGAGTTCTGCCAGTACTAGCCATTCATCCTCAGGGATGAAGCCACTCAACATCACCGGCATTACCCGCTCAATCCATATGTGCCAATCATGACTCTTGAGACCAAATATCTTCAATTTATCAAGATTCGATCCCCTCTTTAGATTCGCTGCATACCCATCGGGGAACATCAACTGATGTTGCACCCACAAGATAATTTCCCTCATAGCTAGCCTTCCAAGATTGAACCATGCCTTTGGCTTCGTCCAGTTCTGCTTTCCTTTCGGTTCTTCCATGTTTTATAACGGCCTATCACATAGCCCCTCCAGATCGACTCTAGCCTTAGTATTATCCTTTGACTTCCCATCTATGCCGAACAATGTACCAAAAAGTGCCTCGGCGATATTCTTCTCAATGTGCATCACGTCGATGTTGTGTGGGCAAAGGAGGTCTTTGAAGTAAGGCAGATCCCATAAGCATGTTTTGTGAGTCCAGGCGTGCTTAGAATTATACCCCTTGAAGTACACTAGACGTTGTGGATCTGGCTCGAGAGCGTTTAACTGATCCAGGGTCTGTTGGCCTGTCAATGCAGGTGGTGCAGAGTTTTTGACAACTCTACCTCTGATGAAGTTCTTCTTGTCTTTCTTGAACTTATGGTGAGGATCCAGGAACTGTCTATGCATGTCGAAGCAAGAAAACTTGCGACCGGCCTGAAGCCAACGAAACTCAAGAGCTCCCTTGCATGTGGGGCACGGGAACCTTCCATGCACACACCAGCCAACGAATAGCGCATACGCCGGCAAGTCATGTGTCGAGTACATGTACCAAACACGCATTATGAAGTTCTGTTTGCTATAGGCGTCGTATGTCTTGAACCCATTATCCCAGGCTTCTTGCAATTCATCCTTAAGCGGCTGCATGTACACATTCATATTTTTCCCCAGATAGTTGGGCCCTAGAATTATGAACGTCAGGAAAACATTCTTTCTTTGCATAATCTGTCCGGGGGGAGATTGAGTGGAAAGACAAACACGGGCCTACAACTGTATTGGGTTGCCGTCATACCAAACACACTGAACCCATCCGTGCTGATGCCGACTCGAGGATGCCTCGGATCTGCCGCTTTGTCAGCATGTAATTCATCAAACTTTTTCCACGCAACACCATCCGATGTGTGTACCATCATCAGATTCCCATCTGCATCTAGTTCGATTCTTTTGCCTGTTGTGTGCCATGTCATCTGTCTGGCCGTCTCTTTGACCATGAAAAGACGTTGAAGTCTTGGTATGATTGGCATATACCGAAGAACACTAACGGGGATTTTGGTCTATGTTTTCTCACCCATATCGTTGTTTACCACAATATACCTGGCAGACTTGCAAATGGGATAATAGTTCAAGTCCGCATAGTCAAGCCTAAATAAGGCACATCCTTTCTCACAGGCATGTATCTTCTCATAGGGCATCTTCAGTGCACGGAGGATTTTGTCCGACTGGTACAGGTTTGCAGGGATTACATGGCCTTTGGGTAGAAAGCGTCCAAATACTGTCATAATTGCGTCATAGCATTCTCTGCCCAAGTTGAACTGAGCCTTCAGAGCCATTACTTGTGAGATGGCATCCAACTGACAAAGCTCAGTGTGCTCGTGGAGCAGACGTTTTGAAGATTCCAACATTTCATTGAAGGCCTTTGCAGATTCCTCCATCTCCTCATCCGAATCCCGAGCATCATCGTGGTCTTGCACCATGTTTTCCATCCCGATACCATGCTCGTCGGTGCGACGACGATCCACCTTAGCTCGGTCACATTGGGCAGACTCACCATGAAATGTCCACACCGTATAATCGGGCGTAAAACCACTCTTCTGCATGTGTTTTCCCATTTCAGCCTCTGTCCTCTTTTCCCAATTGCCGCACCGGAAACAGGGGCACCAGGTTTTCCTCTGGCCATTTGCAAATGCGGCTTGCACAAACCCCTTGGTTTTTGTGAACCATTCAGCGCTCCATTTGTTCTGACCAGTGTGACCGGTATACATCCACGCACGATCACTCATCTTGAATTTCAGAGCTACTGGACACACAACAATTATATATGTAATTCACCATGTATATATTCATCAGTTGATCTACTTTGTCAATTTTATTACGTCCATGCAACCGACACTCTAATAGGTAATGATAGGTCCTAATCCCACCCGAGTATGTGTAGATTGGGTTCATTTTCCCATGCTATGCTCCGGATTCGATGCAAAATTTCGGTAGCACCTCCCCGCTATTCTCCTGATACACGTCTCTGCAATAAACAGAGAGGATGTGTACCCGGAGAACAACAGGGGAGGCACTGACGAAATTTATGTGTCGGATCCGGAGCGAAGCATATGGGAAAACGAACCCAATCTACACATACTCGGGCTGTCCATGGATAGCGCTGGACAATTCGAAAGAATCAAGGTTATAAATATGCAAATGCATGCATATTTATAACTATGACGCTTTTGAATGGGAGACACATATTGGTTACGCATAGTGATGATTCAAGACACATATATAGCTAGCTATCAAGTTTCGCCGGAATAGAGCAAATAATTAATGGGGAAGGAGGACATGTCATTTGTGCTCACCCACGAACGAAGGGGCAGAACTCGTCAAACGCACGACGAGGTCGTCGAACACCAAACCTCGCAGCGATGAAACAACTACACATTTAAAACTACCTGATCAACACAATTATATATGATGTTTTCATAACAAAATCGGGAAATATATGACCTAACTAATAATTCACAAATATATGACCCCGTCGGCCTTTGGAAGGCCAAAGAACACCTTTTCGGGAGGTGTCGCGGGTCGGGGTGTCGTGTCGGTGTCGGGGTGCCGTGTCGGGGTCGGGGTGCTGTTTCGGGGTC
>NC_057809.1:414922371-414939683 GCF_018294505.1 Triticum aestivum
GTCGGGGTCGGGGTGTCAGGGGTCGGGGGTCGGGGTGTCGGGGTGGCGTGTCGGGGTGTCGGTGTGGCGTGTCGGGGTCTTCTTCTTCTTCTTTCTTCTTCTTCTTCTTTTCTTTCTTCTTCTCCCTCCCCCTCTTCCTCCTCCTCCTCCTCCTCCTCTTTCTTCTTCTTCTTCTTCTTCTTCTTCTTCTTCTTCTTCTTCTTCTTCTTCTTCTTCTTCTTCTTCTTTCTTCTTCTTCTCCTTTTTCCTCTTCTATATTGTTCTGTTTTTCAACTTTCTTCTTATTCTTCTTCCTTTTTTCCTTTTTCCTCTTCTTCTTCTACTTCTTCTTCTTTTTTTCAACTTTCTTCTTCTTCTAATTATCTAAACCTAAATCTAGCATTTTCTTCAGAGCAGCTTGTCAGTTTCTTCAGAGGTAGGCATTTTTATTCAAAAAACCACCACTTCGGATCTTGCATCGCAACTAAAACTGCCAGTAGCGCATTAGTAGGCTAGCTAGTGATCGATCAGTAACTTGTAAACACCGAGCGAACAGAAATAAGGAACTCTTAGTAACTTGTAAACACTAAGAACACGGAAATAAGGATGATGCTGTGCACAGCAGTAAGAGCCAAACCGTTTGAAATGTTCACAAGAGACTCACATGCCTGTCATTATAATATGTTCACATTAGTAGCCCAAATTCAAAACCAACTAGTACGATTCCCATACATAAGATCAACATGTTAATGCATCTCAATGATTCATAGATCATATACAAATATGTAGCTCCAAAAGCAAAGGTTTAGAAAAAACATGTGCTCTTCCTACTAACATGGATGCTTCTCTTGGCCAACATTCAGTACAGAGTGAAAGACAAATTTGTTTGTGAAGTCTACAATTCCTCTTGCAAACGTAAATGGTTTCACCAACAGCTGGAACCATGAGAATGAACCACACACGATGGAGGAACATCCACTACAATATGATTTGGTCTTCTCTCGATCACACGGCGAGACTATTTTTGGAATACAAACTTTAACTTAGGAAAAATGATGCCCATTGTATAATCAGACCAAAGCAATGAAGCACCTAGTGTTGGCCAATTAAGTACAGTACTACTTTTCTGCAGTCTATGAAGTGACTATCCAATCTTTCTGTGTCTATTTTCAAATGGCGCTGCATGCAGTGACTATACTATTCTCTTGTACAGTTCAACCAAAATTGCGGTCAGTTTGTTTGTTTGCCAAATAGCAACGGGCAGACATCTCTGTCTGCACAAATATCAAGCAGCTAGTCAACATATACCCCACCTTGTATTTTCGGTTTAAACACGTCTCTTCCGCTTAGCATCTGTCATGTTTTGCACTTGACAATTTGATACAGTCATGTTTTGCCCTGGACAATTTCATACTGAATTGATTTGCTGGTTCAGCGCAGAAATATAGCTCCTATTCTTCATCAGACCAAGGATATCCATGTTCGCAGTGATGGAAGAGGTGAAATCGATACAACCAAAATTGAGTATCCAATCATTGAACCCTGTCATGCACCTCCAATGTAGGTCCACCCTACCAACAAATTCACATGCAAACCACTAGTATTACTATCTAATGGCACTAGTTGAAGCATAGACTCACAAATATAAGCATTCCAATTTCTTAATGGGAAAAGGTAGCAAGATTATTTCTAACCACCTGTTTGAAGAAATAAATAAGGCAACATCGGCTGATGTCAGGAAGGCATACATAGTTTTTTCTGAAAAATTGAACCATTCCTGACCTTTCCTCTTCTTTTAAGCATATTTTGTGTAGTTCAACTAAAATAAAATGCCATCACCGCCTTGACAATTCAGTGACACTGTACAAAAGGAAATGACTTAGCATTACATCATGATGTCAGGTATGTAGTCGACAGGCATTAGAGACAAACATATAGACCTCCTCCGATAACATAGTGAACATTAATTTTAAAAAAGGTGTGACTAGCTTTACCGGGATAAGAGCATATCCAATAGCATGTGTATATTTGGATATCTATATATTCATATAGACAGTGGTCCAAAAAGATTCCCTTATATAGACGTCCAGTTTTGTATCAGAACGTCTATATACAGGGACCATGACAGGCGGGCCATCGCTGGGGAGAGGAAGAAATCATGACTGTAGCCGAGTTTAGACGATGCCTTCACAATGTCCAGGTGTGGACATTGTCGAGGTTGATTTAGAGGATGTGTATATTTGGACGACCATATAGACAAGCTGTTGGACGCCTGTTTTGGGCTCACGTCGTGGAAAACGAGTATAGACATCCATATAGACAAGCTATTGGAGATGCTCTAATTTGAGTGAACTCTACACCATCTGTTCCTTAATATAAGACATTTTCGCAGTTCAATTTAAAGTACTCAAACGTCTAATATTTAGAAAAACAGGTAGTAGTTTTCTTGAGCACATATCTGGGAAAGCTTGCCACACTTTATATATGTCCATACGCTAATGCATCACCATTCGCATAGTACAAATATACACTAATCCAGTGGCTAGTGCAACAGTAGAGTAGTTATTTTATTACAGGGTACAATACAATGGTTTTACTGAACAGATTTCCATAAGCTCTAGCACTGGAAGATTTCTATAAGAATTACAATACAAAATGTAAAGGTAACAATTTTCATCATTAGTATACAAGTTATGCAAGAGCATTAAACCAAATACAGAAGTCTAAAGGTAACTAGCATTATTAACTAATGACAGTATAAAAGAATTGCAAACCATGTACCTTCAAGGTAAATATCATTTCGAACTCGAAGGTGATACATCTCCAACGTATCTACTTTTTCTCATGCTTTTCCTCTTGTTTTGGACTCTAATTTGCATGATTTGAATGAAACTAACCCCAGACTGACGCTGTTTTCAGCAGAACTACCATGGTGTTGTTTTTGTGCAAAAATAAAAGTTCTCGGAATGGAACAAAACTTTGCAAGGATTTTTTTATATCAATAATAAGAATTTCTGGAGCCAAGACCCACTAGAGAGGGGCCCCTGGGTGGGCACAACCCACCAGGGCGCGCCCCCCTCTCTTGGCGCGCCCAGGTGGGTTGTACCCACCTGGTGGCCCCGCTGACGACCCCCTTGATACTATAAAATCACATATTTCCAGAAAAAATCAAGGAAAAAGAATTATCGCGATCCACGAGACGGAGCTGCTGCCAGGCCCGTTCTTCCTCGGGAGGGCAAATCTGGAGTCCAGTTGGGGCTCCAGAGAGGGGGATCTTCATTCTTCGTCATCACCAACCCTTCTCCATCGCCAATTCCATGATGCTCCCCACTGGGAGTGAGTAATTCCATCGTAGGCTCGCTGGTCGGTGAGGAGTTGGATGAGATTCATCATGTAATCGAGTTAGTTTTGTTAGGGCCTGATCCCTAGTATCCATTATGTTCTTAGATTGATGTTGCTATGACTTTGTCATGCTTAATGATTGAGACTTTGGGCCCGGGTGCCATGATTTCAGATCTGAATCGTTTATGTTATCATCATTATATCCATGTTCTAGATCCGATCTTGCAAGTTATAGTCACCTACTATGGTTATGATCCGGCAACCTCGGAGTGACAACAACCGGGCCCACTCTCGGTGATGACCGTTGTCAGTGTCAAAACCGGCGGATCTCGAGTAGTGGGTCCCGAACTGTGCGTCTAGGATGGATGGTAACAGGAGGCAGGGAACACGATGTTTTACCCAGGTTCGGGCCCTCTTGATGGAGGTAAAACCCTACGTCCTGCTTGATTAATACTGATGATATGGGTAGTACAAGAGTAGATCTACCACGAGATCAAGGAGGCTAAACCCTAGAAGCTAGCCTATGGTATGATTGTTGTATATGGAGTTGATTGCCTACGGACTACAACCCTCCGGTTTATATAGACACCCGATAGGGTTAGGGTTACATAGAGTCGGTTACAATGGTAGGAGATCTTGAATATCCGCATCGCCAAGCTTGCCTTCCACGCCAAGGAAAGTCCCATCTGGACACGGGACGAAGTCTTCAATCTTGTATCTTCATAGTCCAGGAGTCCGGCTGAAGGTGTAGTCCGGCTACCCGAACACCCCCTAATCCAGGACTCCCTCAGTAGCCCCTGAACCAGGCTTCAATGACGATGAGTCCGGCGCGCAAATTGTCTTCGGCATTGCAAGGCGGGTTCCTCCTCCAAGTCCTTCATAGAAGATTGTAAACACCAAGAGTAGTGTCCGGCTCTGCAAAATAAGCTTCCACATATTGCCATAGAGAGAATGATATAAACACAAATCAAATCTGCTGACGTATTCCGCAGTGCGTCATCACACTACAACCAAGTCCTTTACTCGAATCGTTTTTACTTTTCCACCTCAGCATGTTTTGCGAGGCGGTTTCCTTGGCACGTCTTGTCAAAGCAGAGATCGTGTACCCCCTTTACAGGATTCTCATCAATACGGACGTGGGTAACCCAACCGCGCCATTTATCACGACACTTGGGAGGCAAGCGAGTTTTACTAGGCTGGTGGGGACGCACAACCGCATCCGCCCATATAAGGGGATAAGGATCCACCTTTTTACCTACGCCTTCTTCCTCCTTTGCCTATCCATCTCCTGCGCACTCGAGCTCCAGCGCCCAAGCCCGCACTTCCCACCTCAACCTTCTCCAGCAATGTCCGGAGCGGGAGGCAAGTGGATGGTCTCCTCCGCTACGGAGGGCCAAGTCAAGAAGCTAAGGAAGGCCGGATACCTATCTAAGGACATCGCGCACCGGCTTCCCAAAAAGGGGCAGCTTCTCCCCACCCCAGGGCCCCATGAGAGCGTAGTATTTCTTCCCCACTTCCTCCGCGGACTGGGTTTTCCACTCCACCCATTTGTCCGGGGGCTCATGTTCTACTACGGCCTGGATTTCCACGATCTGGCCCTGAACTTCATCCTCAACATCTCGGCGTTTATCGTCGTGTGCAAGGCTTTCCTCCGCGTCTGCCCTCATTTCGGCCTCTGGCTCAAGACCTTCAACGTTAAGCCCAAGGTGGTGCGCGGCAGCCAGGCGGAGTGCGGAGGCACCATGGCGGGCAAGATGGCCAACGTCCTATGGTTCGAGGGCTCTTTTGTGGAGACCCTAAAGGGGTGGCAATGCGGGTGGTTTTACATCACCAAGCCACGCGATCCGAACTAGATCGCAGCCCCCGAGTTCCGATCCAGACCCCCCACGCGGCTTATGTCCTGGAAAGAGACGGGCCTGTCGTGGGGTGATGAAAAAGAGGTGACCGGATTGCAAACATGCATCCAGTCCCTGGTGAACAAGCCAATCCGGCTTGTTAATGTAATCCAGGTTATGCTCGTCCGCCGGATCCTCCCGTGCCAACAACGGGATTTTAATCTGTGGGAGTTCGACCCGGCGCAGCACCAAACCCTTAGCAGGCTCTTCGACACGACGTATGAAGATGCCTGGAAGGTGCTATTCAAGGGCGCCGAGGCTCCCGCATCCGCTTCTGAGGACCGGGGATACAGCTCGCAGCATCACGCTAGCGAGGTAAGCTATCTTCACCTTTTACAAGATGTTAAGCTTTTTTCATAGTTTGACTCTATGCGATCTAAACTCCCTTACCTTTGACAGGCTTGGCGAGCGATATCCGGACCGATTAACTGTCCGGCTCCGCTGCCCGAAGACCCAGCCCCAGCTCTACTAGTGAAGCTGCTGGTTCCGGCGCCTTATGTGGTGCCGGAGAAGAAGGCCAAGAAGAAGAAGACCACGGGGACTCGAAAGAGTGCCCGCAACATGGTGGTGTCGGACTCGTCATCCGACGAGTCCGAGACGCCCTCTTCCCGTGAAAACAAGGAGGAAGAAGAAAACTCTCCCCCCCAGCGGAGGGAGGAGAGAAGAGGAAGGCCGCCCCAACGGGGGAGGCCAAGGGGTCTAGGAAAAGGAAGACCCCTCCACCGGACTACTCCCCCGATGCCGAAGAGGGCAGAGAGGAGTGGCCAAACAGGGCCAAGCGTCCGGCGAAATCGTAAGTTCGGATATCAGAGTAACTCATGATGTTCCTTTGTTGCACAGCTTTCCCTAATGTCAAACGTAATTATGCAGCCCGCCCCGGGCCGAATTCAACGAATCGTCGGGCGGCTCCTTGGACTCATCGGACGTGAACTCAGTTCCGCCCGCTGTCTCCCCCCGCACTGCAGACGACGCCGAAGTGGCATCGCAACAAGCTCCGGGGCAGGAGGAGGTGGTCCCGGAGGAGCCGCAAGGAAACCTCCCGGACTCCAGGAGTGAAGGGGATAAGGCCCCCCGGGGCTCCAAGTCCGGCTTTGTGCCGGACACCGCGCCGGAATCTTCCATAGTTCCGGACCACGGTAGGCGAACTCCTTCCAAGAGGAGCAAGCCTTCTGAGCCGGCGGCCTCCGTCCAACCGTGGGTGCCGGACAATCTGCTGGAGGTGCTTGACGGCGCCTCCATCGACGAGGGGCATCGTACTATTATGAGTATGGTGATCCAGAAGGTTCACTCCGCCAAGAGCGGACTGACTGAAGCTTGCGCTAGCCTTCTAACAGGCTTCGAGGTAAGTAAAAATATGTAAAAATATTACCGCATAGACAGTAGCCCCTGATGCTCTGTTTGGCGTTTGGAAAGAAAAGCCGAATAGAGGATCTATTAAATATCGCAGGAGTCTAACAAAAAAGAGTCAATATGCGTATGCAGGCTTCGCTGCTATCCACCGCCGCACTGACTGCGGAGGTGGGTGTCCTGAAGCAGGACCTCGAGCGGACCGAGCGAGAGCTCGGCCTTGCCAAGCGGCGGCTCGAGGAGAGAGAAGGTAAGAAATACCTTACAGAAAAAGTGCCTACAAAAAGGCGTGATTGCAAAAAAAATAACAGGATTGTACTGCTTATTGCAGGGGCCACGACTGAGGTGGCGACCCTTAAGCAGGCGCTGTCTGAGGCCGAAAAGAAAACGGCCGCGGAGCGCACCGAGCGAGACAGACTTGGGGCTCAAGTCGGCGAGGTGCAGCAAGAGCTTCAGGCTCTCATGAAAAAACATGAGAGTTTGGAGCTTGAGTCAAAGGCGCAAGCATCCGAGCTTGCGACGGCCCTTGAGACTGCCAAGTCTGCCAAGGCCGAAGCCCAAAAGGCCCTCCAAGAGTTGGAGGAGATGAGGAAGATAGCAGCGGGTAAGGCATTCTTCATGCAAAGCAGAAATATAAAAGTAAACTACTTGTTACTTACCCGAATTCGGAGCTCTCCAAGGGCATTCGCAGATCTTCCCCGCAGCGTATCCGACGCCGCCGCATTCTACCGAGCTGAAGAGGGCAGCTCAACGGAGAAGGTGTTCTGGTCTCAGTATTCTGAGGCCGGACACCCTGTGCCTTTGAGCGACCAGCTGAAACAGCTGGTCGAGCTCCACAAGGCGGCCGAACAGGCCATGAAGGGCTTCATAGTTCGGCTATGGCCCGGAGAGGCCCTGCCTGGGAGCTATTTCGGGCTGGTACGGCGGCTGGTGGAGGCCTGTCCGAGGCTCGAGGTCATTAAGCGCTCCGTCTGCATCGAAGGTGCCTGTCGGGCCCTTGCCCGTGCAAAGGTGCACTGGGGTAAGCTGGACGGTGAGAAGCTTGTGAAGGACGGGCCACCGCCGGGGAAGGAGCATCGCAAGCCCGAGAACTACTACAAGGATGTTCTTGCAGGTGCCCGCCTTGTGGCAGATGAATGTACCAAGGATGTGATATTTGAATGAACTCGCTCGTGTTTATCCTGTGCGCTGAAAACTTGTTCATATGCGCTAAGAAATGCTTATGGAATTTAAAATATTACTTTCTGTGCGGCCGTTTATCAAAAATTGAGAGATGGCCAGTCGTCGGCTTCTGCCCCCATGCCACTAGTGCTGGGGTGTTCAGGATAAACCTGAGCGCTCTTTTCCCATAGTTGGGTCCTTCGAGGGAGGCGCTCAGCACAACGAACCAGGCAATCAGACTATAATGCTTGAACACTCTCACTTAGCCATAGAACTCTATAATTTTAAATTTCGGCGAAGCCCCTAGTTCGAAAGACCGAGTTCGGGGCGCTATCCACGCCTTGGCCGGACAAAGCCAGCTCCTCGCTCGAAGCGGCATAAGTCTTTAGGGACTCGAAAAACCTCTCGAACAGCGACCAGTCTCTCACCTCATCATGACAGTCAGTTTTAGCTTTCTCCACTGAGGTGCTTAACCCAGCTGAACCGGGGCACAATCGCAGTGGTTCTCCTAGTGCTACCTTAGCCGATAGAGCAGAACGTAAGGCACCAAAACATAGGAGCCGGGCAAACCCAACTATTGACCCAAATCATGATTCGGAGCCGATGCATATAGTGCTATAAGTTCGGGGTGCCGCACTTGTGAAAGTGTACGGACTTCTCACACCATTATGAGGGGTACTGAAGCCCCTGGCGTGTTTTCTGTACCATGGTGTACGGGTGCAATCATGTCATTTAATAAACATAAATGTGAGAAGAAGATAATGCAAAAAATAGACAAGAAGCTAAGCATTATTTATAGAGAGGCTATTTATCAAAGCCGAACGATATAAATAGTGCGGTAAGCAAAAGATATTGGACTATTCAGTATGTCCTGACCAGGGGCAGGCCGCGGAATTGTATTTAAAACAGGTATACCGCTCGTAACAGAGACCACCTAGGAGTTCCATAATGCGGCATGGCTTGTCTGCCTCCCTGGATCTTGCATCGTTTGTGCGACAGTCGAATTGCCGAACAGGTCGTCCGAAGTATGGAGTCCTGAAAGTAAGAAAAAATTAAAAAAAGAATCCGGCAGCCCCTAGTACGTTTTAAGCCATATTTTGGGCGTGCCTTTATTGTGCCCCTTCCCCTGTGCCCATGGTATTTCAAGGGCGTAGTTATGTACGCGGGGTACTGGTTTCGCTATGTCGCGAAAGCTGGGGTTGAGGCCGCATTGGTACGCTTGCTCAGAGTGTGCCAGGCGGTCCTGCTGTGGGTTACTCCGGGCGCGCTTGGCAGTGTCTGGCTTTTTAATGGCCGGACTGGAGAATTGCCTGAGAAGTCTACTTTGTACCTCTGCTGCGAGAGCCGCCGTATGCTCGTCCGTATGGAGGGAGCGTTCGGTGTTTCCGTTGACCGTAATTACTCCTTGAGGGCCTGGCATCTTGAGCTTGAGATATGCGTAGTGCGGCACCGCATTGAACTTTGCGAATGCAGTTCGTTCGAGCAGGGTGTGATAGCCACTTCAAAACGGGACTATATCGAAGATTAACTCTTCGCTTCGGAAATTGTCCGTGGATCCGAAGACCACGTCAAGTGTTACCGAGCCTGTACAGTTGGCTTCTACACCTGGTATAACGCCTTTAAAGGTCGTTCTTGTGGTCTTAATCCTTGAGGGATCTCTGCCCATTTTTCGCACTGTATCCTGATAAAGCAGGTTCAGGCTACTGCCGCCGTCCATGAGGATTCTTGTGAGATGAAATCCGTCGATGATTGGGTCGAGAACCAATGCGGCGAAGCCGCCATGACGGGTGCTAGTGGGATGGTCCCTTCGATCAAAAGTGATCGGGTAGGAGGACCATGGGTTGAACTTTGGGGCGACTGGCTCCATCGCGTATACGTCCCTGTAAGTGCATCTAGTGCCACCCCTAGTTGGTTTTGGAGTATTGATGACAAACCTAGTTGAGGGACTAATGTGTTTGTGAGAATTGCAGGATAACACAGGTAGAAGTCCCTCATTGATTCGGTTTTACTACGAGAGATAACCCCTAAAAATGTATGAAGACATTGAAGTCAAAGGTGGTATATGAAGATATTCACATTGAAGACTATGACAAAAGAAGACACGTTATGAAGCCTATGGAGCTTGAAGACTTAGATCTTTCGTAGTTCTTTTTCTTTTGTGTTGAGTCATAGGAACCACCGTACTGTTAAGTGGGGTCCAGGAGAACCAGTTAGAATGACTGAAGTGATGCCTAAACCAAAAACCTATGTCTTCGAGTGAAGACAATGAGAGCGAATCTTGTCCAGAGCCGGACAAGTCAGCTTTGCTTGTAGCCCAAGTAAAGTTGCCATGAGAGTTTGAAATCTGACCGTTGAGACACGTGTCAGTTCCTTAGTGACCCAGGGTCATTTCGGACAAATCAGGTCGGGTTGCCAAGTGGCTATAAATAGCCCACCCCCTACAACCATAAACGGTTGGCTGCTTAGATTGAGAGTACGACTTTTGTCGTTTGAGAGCAACCCACCTCGAAGCCTTTGAGAGAGAGAATTCCTTGCGAGGATAAAGCCCTAACCACCCAGAGCCAGAGAACATTGGGCATCACTTAAGTCTTCTTGTCTGTGTGATCTGAAGACTTATTACACTTGAGGACTGTGCATCCCCAGACGATTAGGCGTCGCGTTCAGAGCATCCAAGAGACATTGTGGATTGCCAGTGAACGAAGTCTGTGAAGGTTTGGGAGTCTACCTTGAAGACTTACCAGAGTGATTGGGCGAGGACTATGTGACCTTAGCTCAAGGAGAATACGGTGAGGACTTGGTGTCCTGAGCTGCGTGCTCAGGACTAGGTGTCCGGGACTGTGTGTCCTAAGGTTTAAATACCTAGCCGCTCCAACCAGACGTACAGTTGTCACAGCAACTGGAACTGGTCCAACACATCATTGTCTTCAACGAGTCACTGGTTTCATCTTCACTTCCTTTTACTTACTGATCACTCATTGTGAAGTCATTGCGTGTCTGTTCTATCGTTTATCTTCACAACGTGAGTGTATGATCTATTTGGCTTCATAGTATCTTCCTACCTGATCCTAATTACACTACATCTATTTGTCACTATGCTTTCACTCTGTTGATACTTGACCATGGCTTGCCTAGTGTAGTCTAACTTCCGCTGCATAGTAATAGGCATATCTCTACTGTTTCTCTTCATAACTTCCACGTTTTGAAGACTTTCATAAAAATCGCCTATTCACCCCCCTCTAGTCGATATAACACACTTTCAATTGGTATCAGAGCAAGGTGCCCCCTTGTTCTGTGTGATTCGGTTTAACCACCTGGAGTTTTAGCTATGTCGACTGCAGGGATAATTAAAGTCTCTGTTGCGTGCCACGTCTTCGATGGAACTGAATATCCCTACTGGAAGAATAAGATGCGTATGCATCTTGAAGCCATTGACGTCGACCTATGGTATGTCGTCGAGAACGGTGTTCCCAAGGCTGGAGAAGGTGTCACTGCTGCTGATGTCAAGAAATTCGTTCAACTGGACTCTACTGCTAAGAACATCATCTATGGTCATCTGACCAAAGGACAGTATGGCCGTGTGAGTGCTTTGAAGACATCCAAGCTGGTCTGGGACTAGCTCTCCAAGGTCAATGAAGGCATCTCAACCCAGAGAGATCAAAGAATCAGTGTCCTTCGCAATCTCTTCAACCGCTTCAAGCGAAATGACAATGAGAATGTCCAGCACACATTTGACAGACTCACTGACATCACAAATGAGCTTCAAGCCCTCGGCGCTACTGAGATCACCAAACATGAAGTCGTCAAGACGCTGCTGAGATCACTTGATAGTTCGTTTGACATCCTAGCCCTGATGATTCAAGAACGTCCTGATTTCAAGACACTCGATCCATCTGACATACTTGAGAGGCTCAACACACATGAGTTTCAGCTTTTTGAGAAAAGAGAGATCTACGGTCCAAACTATGGGCGAACTCGTGCCTTGAAGGCAAAAGCTGTTTCCTCATCTGAAGAAGAATCTGACAGCAGTTCTGATGATCCTGAAGACATTGGAAGGGAACTTGCAATGCTAGTGAAGAAATTCCAAATATTCACCAAGAAGAAAGGCTTCATAAAGTCTTCACAATCAAGCTCAAGGAATGATGAAGCTTCTGCTCATGACTACAAGAAGAAAACATGCCACAAGTGCAAGAAAACTGGACACTTCATCTCTGAGTGTCCACAGTGGGACAATGAGAACAGAAGGAAGAAGAAGAGCAAGGAATATGACTCTGAAGACAAGAAGAAGAAGAAATACTCAAAGTCTTCTTCCAAGTCTTCCTCAAAGTCTTCATCACACAAGAAGAGCTCATCTAGCAAGGCACGTGCGTTTGTTGGCAAGGAAATGGATTCTGAGGAGGAGTCCGCTTCTGAGGAGGCAGAGGTGGAGTCTGAGGAGGAGTCTGATTCTGGCATTGCAAGTCTGGCTACAGCATACGTCGCCAAGTCCATCTTCAACACTGAAGACAATGACTTCATCACCAACACCGATGCAAATGACAAGGATGACTCCACTCCTACCTACTGCTTCATGGCACGCGGTGCCAAGGTAAACACACGCACTATTCGCTATCAAACCTCCAGTGACGATGACTCTGATTGTGATTCAAAACCCAACTACAAAACACTTGCTAAAATTGCAACTGAACAACAAAAGGCCATGGAACATATTCAAAAACTGTTAGACAGAAGCGATGATCTGTTGGGTGCTGAAATGACTCGATCTGAATCCTTAATTGAAGACATAAAAAATCTTCACGTTAAGTATCAGGAACTTGAAGATCGTCTTGATACTCTCTCAACAACTCATGAAAAGCTTTCCTATGATTATCTTCAAAGGAAGCAAGAACTTGAGAAATTGAGAGCGGCTCATGAAGATCTTCAAAAGGAAAACGAGTCACTTCGCGCCGAACAGATCAGTTCCGCTCAGGAAGGATTTGAACCACCATGTCTTAAATGCATTGAGCATGATAATGCTACTTCTGTTGCTGAATGTTCCACTGCTACTGCTGTTGCAATATCTTCAACTGTTGATGTGGTAACTAACCCCTCTGCTGAGGATACCACTGCTATTGCTGATGAGAATGCTAGGTTGAAGACATTGCTTGAAACAGGGATGTACAAAAGTCTTAAAGGACATCAGACATTATGTGATGTCCTCAAGAAGCAGATTCTGAACCGAAACCCTAGGAAAGAGGGTGTTGGGTTCGCAAGGAAAATAAATGCAGATGGCTCTTACTGGAAACCTGAGCAGTACCCCAAAACCAAGTGGGTTGCTGCAAAGGAACCTTCAGCAGATCCATCCAATTTATCTGGCTTCACTTGTGCTAACCCCATTATCATTGATGAATCCTTTGATGCAAACTATATACTGTTTAAGAATCAGAATGGTGAAGTGTTTGCCAGGTACATTGGTACTAACTGCAGGAATGGACCACCTATGAAGAAGATCTGGGTTCCGAAAAAGTGTCTGGAAAATCTTCCTGTGAATGTCTTCATGACACCTTACTTGAAGAAGACAAACCTCAGACCAAAGGCTTCATACGGTCCAAAGGCTTCATACAAACAGAGGACTCATCTGAGTCACACTAACGCAAATGTTTTGCAGGGAAACCATACTCAGGCATATGAATATGAGAGCGGTTCATCAAACCGTCATGTTCATATGACCAAAAATTATTCTGCTTATTCTTATGAGTACTATTGTCCACCTGCAAGACTGTTTGCGAAGGCTTCAAAGCCAAAATTCTCAGATGCTGCACTTAGACTTATTGCTTCTAAGCCACCCTTGAAGATGTGGGTGGTTAAGAAAGCTTAACTCTCTTTTGCAGGGAAAGGTCTCCAGCAGAAAAACAAAATCTTCTGACGCTATTGCTGGGGACCTTAAAAATCTTGTAGGGTGCAAGATAAAATGCCCGAATGGCATCATTATGTACTCGTTCCTGAATCGCATGCTACTCTCCCTATTAGTCCTAATCTGGATCTAAGTTTTCATAACCCACTGGTTCGTCAAATGTTTTTGCTTCACAATTCTCTTCGTGAAGCCTATCCCCCTAACTGCACTGTAGGGTACGACACCAGCGTCTTCAAAGTCTTCAGAATGGATTATTGACAGTGGATGTACAAATCACATGACTGGCAAAAGAAGCCTTCTTATGGACTCAACCTTACGTCCATCTGACAAGAGCCACATCACATTTGCTGACACTGGTAAAAGTAAGGTATTGGGTCTAGGTAGAGTTGCAATCTCAAAGGATCAACACATGGATAAAGTCATGCTTGTTGAATCCCTTGGCTTCAACTTAATGTCTGTCTCAATGCTCTGCGATTTGAACATGATCGTAATGTTTGGAAAATATCATTGTCTTGTACTAATGGAATCTGACAAGTCTCTAGTGTTTGAAGGGTATCGAAAAGATGATCTGTATGTGGTAGATTTCTCAACAGGGCCACAACTTGCAGTATGTCTTCTTGCAAAAGCTTCAGAATGCTGGCTTTGGCCTCGGAGGCTTGGGCATGCTGGCATGAGGAACCTCCACACCCTTGCGAAGAAGAAGCATGTCATAGGCATCGAGGGCGTCAAGTTCAAGAAAGATCACTTATGCGGTGCCTGTGAAGCAGGGAAGATGACGAGGGAGAAACATCCCTCGAAGACAATCATGACCACTACTCGACCCTTCGAACTGCTTCACATGGATCTTTTTGGTCCCACTCACTACTCAACTTTTACTACTACTGCTTGCCTCTATGGCTTTGTTATTGTTGATGATTATTCTAGATATACTTGGGTGCACATAATTCTTTACAAGACTGAAGTGCAGGATGTCTTCAGACGCTTCGCCAATCGAGCCATGAACAATTACGGCGCCAAGATAAAGCACATCAGAAGTGACAATGGCACTGAATTCAAGAACACTGGCCTTGATACATATCTTGATACCTTGGGCATCACTCATGAATTCTCAGCTCCGTACACGCCACAGCAGAATGGCGTCGTCGAACGCAAGAACAGAACACTCATTGAGATGGCCAGAACGATGCTAGATGAATACAAGACTCCAAGAAAATTCTGGACTGAAGCCATTGACACTGCATGCCATACAATCAATCGTGTTTATCTTCACAAGCTTCTGAACAAGACATCTTATGAGCTCCTTACTGGCAAAAAGCCAAATGTCAGTTACTTCAGAGTATTTGGCGCAAGGTGCTGGATCAAGGACCCACATCACACCTCAAAATTTGCACCAAAAGCACATGAAGGTTTTATGCTCGGATATGGAAAGGATTCGCACTCCTACAGAGTCTTCAATCTCTTTCATTACAAAGTGGTTGAAACAGTGGATGTGCGGTTCGATGAGACAAATGGTTCACAAAGAGAGCAACTGCCAAATGTGCTAGATGAGATTCCAGCTAGTGAATCAATCAAGCTAATGGGAACTGGAGAGATTATACCTTCTGAAGCTCATCCTGAAGAAGAACTTATCATCTCAGCACCTGATCAACATGAAGACAATGCTCAGCCTGAAGACATTCCTCCCAACAACAACACAGATCAGCAAGAGCAAAGTCTTCGCCCTGTACATCCTCGCGTTGCCAATGAAGTGCAGATTGAAAGAATAATTGATAGCATCAATGCACCTGGTCCACTCACTCATTCAAGGGCAACTCAGCTAGCAAATTTCTGTGGGCACTTCACATTCGTCTCAATATCAGAACCCAAGAAAGTTGAAGAAGCCTTCATGGAACCTGAATGGATTCAAGCTATGCAAGAAGAGCTTCAACAGTTTGAGCTGAATAATGTATGGGAACTGGTTAAGCGTCCTGATCCACGGAAGCACAACATAATAGGCACCAAATGGATATACCGCAACAAGCAAGATGAGCATGGTCAAGTTGTCAGAAACAAAGCTCGTCTCGTTGCTCAAGGATATACTCAAGTGGAGGGCATTGACTTTGATGAAACATTTGCTCCTGTGGCTAGGCTTGAAGCCATACGCATACTGCTGGCCTATGCAAATCATCATAACATACTTCTATATCAAATGGATGTGAAAAGTGCCTTTCTCAATGGCAAGATTGAAGAAGAAGTGTATGTTGCACAACCGCCTGGCTTTGAAAATCCAAAACATCCTGACATGGTATACAAGCTCAACAAGGCACTGTATGGCCTCAAACAAGCCCCTAGGGCCTGGTATGACACACTCAAATATTTCCTGAAGAGCAAAGGCTTCATACCTGGTTCCCTAGATCCCACTCTTTTCACGAAGACATATGATGGTGAACTGTTTGTGTGCCAAATATATGTGGATGACATTATCTTCGGCTGCACCAATCAGAAGTACAGTGAAGAGTTTGGATATATGATGCAAGAGCAATATCAGATGTCCATGATGGGGGAGCTGAAGTTCTTCCTTGGTCTTCAAATACGACAACAACGCAATGGCATCTTCATATCTCAAGAGAAGTATCTCAAAGATTGCCTGAAGAAGTTCGGTATGCAAGACTGCAAAGGCTTCACAACACCAATGCCAGCCAAACATCATCTAGGTCCTGACGACAATGGTAAAGAGTTCGATCAAAAGGTATACCACTCCATGATTGGTTCTTTGCTTTATTTATGTGCATCTAGGCCAGATATTATGCTTAGTGTTTGCATGTGTGCTCGATTTCAAGCGGCACAAAGGAGTCGCATCACTTAGCTGTGAAGCGAATTCTCCGATATTTGGCTCACACCCCAACTCTAGGATTATGGTATCCAAAGGGCTCAGAGTTTGATTTGGTTGGATTCTCGGATGCTGATTATGCTGGTGACAAAGTTGATCGCAAGTCTACATCAGGCACATGTCACTTTCTGGGACGATCACTTGTATGTTGGTCTTCAAAGAAGCAGAACTGTGTATCTCTCTCCACTGCTGAATCTGAATACATTGCTGCCGGATCTTGCTGCGCTCAGCTTCTGTGGATGAAGCAAACACTCAAGGACTATGGCATTCATCTGAAGCAAGTGCCACTTTACTGCGACAATGAAAGCGCCATCAAGATTGCCAACAACCCAGTTCAGCACTCGAAGACAAAGCACATTGAAATTCGTCATCACTTTCTCAGAGATCATGTTGTGAAGGAAGACATTGATATCATACACGTCAACACTGAAGAGCAATTGGCAGATATCTTCACCAAGCCCTTGGATGAGAAGAGGTTTTGCAAGTTACGGTGTGAGCTAAATATCCTGGAATCCTCAAATGTCCTGTGATCAGGCACACATCCTAACCCTTATGCATATTGATGACTTAGATGTGCAACACACGAAGTGAAGTATATCTTCAATCAATGAAGACCTACATTCTAAGTGTGAATACATTAATGTGGAATTTGACTTCGGAGCGCCACGATAATTGTGCGCCGTGTCTGGGTCTAATGCTTCCTATACGGTGGGTAACGCCACCACCAAACGTTCCATTTTGAAGTGTTTCACTCATGGCGTTACCTTGCAATGTCTTCACATTTGATTTGGCTTCGAACTCAACATATTTTCATGATTATCTTCACTAT